>NC_057801.1:49171916-49358612 GCF_018294505.1 Triticum aestivum | reverse complement strand
GAGGCCTGAGAGGCGGTGGTTTACCCTGTGGCGGATGTCAGCGGTTCGAGTCCGCTTATCTCCAGCCCGTGAACTTAGCGGATACTATTATAGCGATAGCACCGAATTTTGCCAATTCGGCAGTTCGATCTATGATTTCACATTCATGGACGTTGATAAGATCCTTCCATTTAGTAGCACCTTAGGATGGCATAGCCTTAACGTTAATGGCGAGGTTCAAAAGAGGAAAGGCTTGCGGTGGATACCTAGGCACCCAGAGACGAGGAAGGGCGTAGCAAGCGACGAAACGCTTCGGGGAGTTGAAAATAAGCATAGATCCGGAGATTCCCAAATAGGTCAACCTTTTAAACTGCCTGTGGAATCCATGAGCAGGCAAGATGCGGGATAGTGTCCCTCAGGAGCAGTTTGAAATGCAAGCGTCTTGCATAGATGTTTGATCATAATATACTAGAATCACCTGTCCTAGTAATGCGCTAGCAGTGTGGAAGAAGTGCACAACATGCCTGCAAACATTTTATGAAGAACTGATGGGGCTCATCTCCCTCTCCTGCTCAATGCAGACTACTCTGAATCTGTCAGAAGCACTATGAGATGCATTGAACAAGTAGTGTTACTGTACGTGGTGCTCTCAGCTTCATGGCATTTATATTCCTTATGCATTTGTGTGAGTCATTATGATTCTGGTTGGAGGAATTCAAACAAGCATTAAGTTTGAAATGGTTACATCGTAGATGAAAGCACTGGAAAAGCTTATCAACGGAACCGAGATTGATCTATCGGAATTGGAGACTAGAGCAGACCAACCAAAGATTCTGAAGGTTTATTTAGCTGAACTTGACACTAGCTATATGACTCTTGAGTATCATAATTATTTTATTTTCCCTTTTCCTTGACCGAATTTCCTTTTTCCCTACTGGCAGCAATACAAAATAACTTCACAGGAACTATCAATATCTACATTGCCAGAGGCAATCGTTTGCAGGATTGCTGCTCGAGATGCCCTCTGAGGTCTTAAACGATGGTCGGGGCATTTTCTAGCTGTGTATGTTGAACTCTTGGGAAGAACACTGCATCTGTTGTGCACTTGCGCCTCCAGTTGATGGTCAAGCTCGCGGCAGGATGTTTCAAGCCTGAATTTAGGAATTGCATTACGATAGGCATGTAGTGTTGGATGCTGTAGCAACAATTGAATATTTGTATGGTCACAGACTCTTAAGATTTTAGGCAGGTCACCTGCACAGAGATATTGCGATGTTGATTCAGAAGAGTTGTTTCAGTGGTAGGGCCGGCAATCAGATAGGGCAAGGCACTATTGGTTGGACCAGTTGTTCCGCCGTAGGGTTTGGATAAACCCTGCCGCCACTATTGGTTGGACCAGTTCGCCACCGGCTGTTGTGTGGATACCTCGGTGGTGTAAGTGTATGTTAGGATGAATCGTTTGTGGGATTGATCAAGGAGTCGTACGGCGACTGAGGGAGGTGTACGACTACAGCTGCATCGTTGAGCGGCATCAATTCAACTCCCTCTTCGGGTCGGCGCATTGTCTGTTAGGTAATCCTATATTCCTGCGATCTCCTTCCTGCAACATGTTCGTGGGTGTGCAGCGGAAATTTTTGGTCTTCCACGAATGGGTGGGTTTGCGTTAGACATTTGTGTTAGACTATACGTGTACAGCCTGTGTTTATGTCAAGGGTGTACGCGTCGTGTGTGCGTGCGTGGGTAGCGCACGATGGTGGTAGTGGCACACGATCTCCCTCTCAGGCGTGGTCTCTGTAACTGTATATATAGCCCGGCCGATGAGCCTAATGGAGTGTGTGTTGATTCCCTAACCATCCTTCTCCTACTTTCTCACTATCATGCATGGCATCAGATGATTCTGACAGGATCAACCCCTTTGCTCCGGTCCCGGATCCTTCTTCCGCTGCTCCTGGCGACGCCTCCGCGACCACATACGCTTCTGCGTCTGCCGTCACCCGGCAACTACGCGCAGTGGCGCCGCCACTTCGACACGGCGATCAGCATGTTCAGTATCAGCATGTTCAGTCTCCGCGACCACGTCGATGCCGAGGCCCTGCCGCGCTTCGACGACCTCGAGTGGGCGATGGCGGATCACGCTGTCGTCCACTGGCTCAACACAACCGTCTCCCCCGAGCTCCTGGACGTCGTCATGCAGGAAGAGGACACCGCCCTCACTGTGTGGATGGCGATTGACGCTATCTTCCGGGACAACCAGCTCGCTTAGGCCGTCTACATCGACGCCGAGTACCACGCCGTCATGCAGGGCGATATGACCATCATGCAGTACTGCACCAAGCTCAAGACTTACGCCGATCAGCTGCGTGATCTGGGGCAGCCCGTGTCGGAGCCGCAGCAGGTTTTCCACCTCCCAAGCGGGCTCGGACGGCAGTTCCACGGCACCATCCCCACATTACCTCGTGTACGCCGCTCCCCTTATTCCTCCAGGCGCACTCCTTCCTCCTTCTCGAGGAACACCGCACTGATCAGGCCACGCGCATCCAGGGCACGCACACGCTCGTCACCGTGCGTGGCATCGCCGCGCCCTCTCCGGTCGCGCTCCTGCCCCCTCCTTCGCCCGCCATGCCCGATGGCTCTGCCACACGCGGCCATGGGCGCCAGCGTCGCCGTGGACGTGGCTACAACCACAATGGAGGGCCATCTGCCGCCCCCTCACCGCCGCGTCTCCCTGGGCTTCCTGCGCCGGCGCCTGGCGCCAACTCATGGACTGGCCTTGTGCAGGCCTGGCCCGTTCCTTGGCGCGCCCCCGGCTCCGGTGTGCTCGGTCTGCGCCCTGGCACGCCTCCTTAACAGGCCATGTATGCCACTCCCTCCGCGCCGCTGCCTGGCGCCTACGGCTATGGGCCTCCGCCGGGTTACGGCCCCCTGCCATACTATGCTGTGCCTCCCGCTGCCGCGCACCTGTCTGCGCAGCCGCTCGACATGACGTCCCTCCAGGCGGTGCTGCACCGCGCCACGGCTGGCCCCTCCTCGTTAGGCAGCTCCTCTGACTGGCACGGGCGCGACCTCCCACACGTTCAACAACACCGGTACTCTCCACTCCTTTCATCCCTCCTCTCCCTTGCATATCATCGTTGGTAGCGGTGAGCATCTCCCGATTACTCATGTTGATATTGGTTCTCTTATCTCTGGTACCTCACCAATTCAGCTCCGTGACGTGCTTGCCTTTCCCTCTTTAATCAAAAACCTTCTTTCTGTTTGTCAGCTATGTCGTGACAATCCAGTTTCTGTAGAGTTTGACTTGTTTGAATTTTCTGTCAAGGACATCCAAACTAGAACGGGGATCATCCACTGTGATTCCACCGGTGATTTGTGTCGGGTGGGGCCTGTGTCGTCGCTGCTTTCGCGCCCTTTCGCCGGTGTGGCCACTGTCGAGCTACTGCACCAGCGCCTTGGGCACCCGGGGGCGGCGGCCGTTCAGCAGATCGCCTCCCACCTCTGCTTCAGTTTCAGGAAGTCGTCACCGCATCACTGCCGAGCCTGTCGATTAGGCAAACATGGGCGTTTACCCTTTCAGTCTTCAGATAGCTGTATGCATTTTCCCTTTCAGATGCCCCACTTAGATGTATGGACTTCTCCCCTTATGAGCATTTCTGGCAGTTTTACCTTGTGATCCTTGATGACTACAGTCATTATGTACGGACGTTTCCCCTCTGTTCGCACACGAACACGTCACCGTGTACCCTCGGCGTCGAGCGCGATACGCAGGACACGTCGCCAAAGGAGGCTCACCGGAAGCGCGATACGCAAGACAATCCGGCGAGCTCTTTTGAAGACCCGAAACCCCACACGTCCGGGAGGGACCCCGTCTGGGCGCGCGGCGACTATGGGTTGCCCTAGGTCGACCTGATCGCCCCTAGGGCCTCGATGTTCGCCGCCCTGCAACAAGAAGAACAGACGAAGAACGAGGAAGAAGAAGAACTAGGGTTAATGAGAAAAGATAAAAGATAAAAAGTGGTAGATGATTTGTTCGATTGTGTGTTATTCAATCGGCCGTCACCCCTTAGGTTTATAAGAGGCGGCTGGACTTCCCGTGCAAGGAAAGGCTTGGATTCACGTCCAAAACTCTAGTTAAATTCGGATTGGTTTTGTCCGAGCTTTCCAAAACTGTTCGGTTTAAACTGGCTGGAACTTGCGGGCCACGTTTGAGGTGGTAAACGACCACGGATGGAAACGAGCCCAAAAGCAATCTTGACTGTTTCGACGAGATGAACAACTTTCATGTTGAACGTTTTTTGATCAGACGCCATCTTGGGGGAGTTTTCGGCTGTTTTCCGAAGTCTGCAGCAGAAAAATCCGAAACCCGGACAAACATCCCCGGAGTGTCCAGCTATCCTCGGAGAAACTCAAAACCCGGATGATCATTCCCGGAGTGTCCGGCCATCCTGATGCAGCCGCGCATTTATGGCTATAACTTTTGCATACGAACTCCGATTGAGACATTTCTTATATCAAAATCAACCGCTTCGACGAGACGCACAACTTTCATGTTGAAACTTTTTCCATTTGCGGCCACCTTAATTGAGTTTCAAGCCATTCTTTAATCTGATATCAACATGAGCATCTCTGAGCTTGTCATAACTTTTGCATCCGAGCTCTGTTTTGGGCCATCTTCATATCCATCTTGATCTTCTCGAAGAGAGCCATCTCATGGTGACTTTCAATAATATGTTTGAATTAATCTTGACATAGCTTCAAGCTACTCTTTATAATCGTGCCACTTTTGAGCGTCAACACATGCCCCCCTGTTTTTCGGCAAAGCTAGTGTGCCGAAAAATAATTTGTACCGTGTTGGTTCTAAGGACGATGTCAACACTCCATCGGCCATTTATATGCTTAGGGCGATAATTATATATCGGCCATTATCATTTTTGAATGCTTGATGCAAACTTGGGCGAAACCTTCTCAACTTCATTAACAATCCGATGATAATGTTCCATAAACATGTATCTCAATGTCATCCTTCGAACCATATTGTTCACCCTTTTGCTAGGATTTTGTAGATAATCAACAATAAACTTTCTCCAATCCTTACTTTCGCCAGCATAAAAATTTCATTAGTGGCCGAAGCTGTGGACTTCGGTTCGGCCTTACCTATGTTGACAAGACGAAGCATCGGCTATTGAGAGAAATGCAATACATTGATTAAAATAGTAGCCGAATGCTTGCTGTGCCAACTCTTTCAAATTGTCATGTCTAGATATATGAACAATTTTAAAGCAACCCAAAGTAAATCTTGCATCTAGTCATACCAAAAGATAAACTATAAGTGATTCGTCAAAACATTGATAACCCTTGGATATTTGTTGTACTACTAATAATGAATCACCGGAAGCCTCAATATGTATAGCACCTATAGCAAGGCAAAGCTCCAATCCGAATAACAATGCATATTCGTCTTTGATCATTGTGCAAAAATATCTTAAGCGACATGAGGCTTCACAAACTAGCTCCATATGGAGATAAATAAACAACACCAACACTTTGCCCATTGCTACAAATTAAACCATCAAAATATAATCTCCATAGTACTAGAGAGACAAAGCTAATATCACTTAACATGTACCTTGTCTCGGTTCCAATTGAACTAAGGACGATGTTAGAATTCCACACCGGCCATGATCAGATAGTTTCTTAGGACGATAGTTACGTATCGGCCATTACCATGAGGTTCATGTAGAATTCATCCATTAAAACATGTATAGCCGAAATAAACAAATAAAATAGCAATACAATACTTCGGCCCCTTTGTCTTAGCAACAAAAATGTAATTAACCAAATGTATAGTGATTTGGTAATACTCTGTCATCATATAGAAAATTATGTTGCATCCATGGATCAAAATAAGTCCATGGAGGGTAACTGATCATACCTGTGGATGAATTCCATGGCAAAGGCATCAATGGCATTGTTGAAGAAAATGGATGATGTGCTAACCGAAGATTTTGATGTTGTGATGCACACCTTCGACTTAATTGTTTGTTGCTTCCATCCTTCTCTTTCTTCACTTTTATTGTACTTGTTGCAATTGAAGCATGCACATCGTTTTTGTTTTGATTGATACTCTTGGGAACCCATGCCATGTTCCTATTTCTCAGCTCTTGTGCACTAAGATTTTGTAATTCCTTCTTTTGCCAATACGATAAGCCGAGTGGGCATCTCGGCTGTGATTCTATTTTGACCAATGGAAATTCTTTTTTGACCTTGTGCACTCTCAACTTCTTTTCTTCAGATTTGGCACTTTGACTCTTAACAATTGATTGCTTCATCTCATTGCCTGTAATAGCCAATGTCGATACTTTCATTGGCTCTTTTTCATTTGAGATTAAATCTGAAGTAGCACTCTTACGACCATCTCTTTTAACGCGGTAAACTTGTTTGACTACCTCTTTCTTCTTCCTTGAGCTCCGGACCGATTCCTTATGATTGAAACGGTATTTAATATGTGATTGTTCAAATGTTGTTTTTCTCGGAGCTGCATAATATTGGTGAGATGGTATAAAATAAGATGGAGAATGTGCCCTTGTATCATACATGTCCCATGATAGATATGGATCTACATGAGCATAGGGAGGCATCCACGGCATTGGCATTGGCGGCCCAAAATAAGGATATGAATATGTTGCATACAAATTCTCACTTTGCCAATAACGATCCTTATATTTGCGCCTTGGGGGTGATCTTGGTTTCTTTGCATGATTCGGACGATAAGTATTCTTCTCTTCACTCTTCTTTTGATATTTATCCAATAGTTCAGCGAAGGTGATCTTTGATCTCTTACACTTGCGCTTATTTCGGCCTTTGTTTTCTTTTTGTTTTCTTTCATCGATCATTAGATTTGCTTGCTGCCCCCCAGTCCTTGGCATCTCCATTGTAGCTTCGATGGAATTCTCGCACTCAAGATTATGTTCATTATAATCTTCAACAACTTCTTTATTTGAAAGCTTAATCCCATCACCTGCAGTTTTTACCTTCTCTTTCAATGGATCAGCTTGAAGCAGCCGATGCAAAAACTTTCTGCCATCAAGACAAATCGGAATAGACTGGTCATCTTTTGGTGTCTCAACAAATTTCAATCATCCTTTATCAATGGCCGATTTAACTATTTGACGAAACATATTGCAATCCTCAAAACTATGCTTGAACGAATCATGCAACTTACAATACATTTGTCCTTGGATTGATGGCTTGACATGGTGATCAAGAATTCTTATGTAATTATTTTTTAGCAACAAATCAAATATTTGATCACACATGCTTGAATCGAAGGTATACCTTTTGTTTTCTAGCCGATCTTTTTGTGAGAACGGCTTTGGAGTTAAGCAAACGAATGGTTCAGATTTGGCATCCTCCCATTCGACTATGAATTCTCTTTCGCATTCATTTTCCGATGTCCTTAAATAAGAAACTATACTAGCATCGGTTTTCCCAAAAGATTTTAACCTTGGCTTTAAATTTCTGAAACGAGGATATTTATAACATACATGTCTCAGTTGAGACTAAGTGCAAGCCAAGTACAAAATAAGCAAAGCTACCCAACTAGATATGAAATTTAGACAGAGAAACACGGAAAGCTTTGGCTGTAACAATAAGTCATTATCGGTCTTTATAAATGGCGCAATGGGTTGACCGATATGTTCCGTAACAATTTTATTGCTAACAAGTAAATTACCCTTCTTCACTGATCTTTCAAAATTACTTATGAGGATTTTTCTAATAGATGCATCAACAATAAAGTTCTGACCAAATCTAAAAATAGGTAAATTACTCGCTATGCATACCTCTTAAAATATGTTGGGAGAGCATGATGGTGGTGCCACTTGAAGAACATCTTGCTCCGTCTTTGGATGGCTCCCCAACACCTTGTCATCATCTTTTTCTTGATTCCGTGCATCATTGCTTTGAAGATCCATGTCAGCCGAACTTTGTTCGGCTACCTGTTCTTGTCCTTGAGGCTTGTCAATGGCACGGAACTCATAGGGCAGGAAGTAGGTTCCATTAACTTTAGAAAAATCAAGCATGGTTGTTTTGCTATGCTTGCCATGCCCTTTCTCAATAATGCTTGCCTCTTTGGATTTGATGGATTCGAAATATATACTACTTGATTCGGCTTTTTCAACCGAAGCACTTTCATGTTCCGAATCATCCTTCTTTTCATTGATACTACCAATTGGCAATGCTTCTTTTATCTGAGCCAATTCCTTTTCTATTTTTTTCTGACGGCGAGCGGCAAAATTAGCTTTAAGCTTTTTCTCAATTTCAGCCCACTCTGGATATGACTGCCCCCCAATGCTTTTAGATTCTTTCGGCAATGATAGACGGGTGTTGCCGAAATTTTGCAATTGTGTAGGGGGTGTATAATATGATGTAGTACTAGGTGAAGGCATATGCATTGTTGTAAGACCATACTTTTGCTCGCCAATTTTATCAATTGGCAAAGATTCATCTTCTTGCAAAACTCTAGCTTTTATTGCGGCATAATCAGGAAATAGCCCCTTTTCATGTTGTTCAAGGCAAAGAGCACTAATCCTCTTATTTTGGGCTAAACTCTTCAATGCATCCACCACTACCTCATCTTCTACAATATTGAGCACAACCGCTCCTGTAAAATTTATATTCATTCGGCTATAACCAAGAAGGTGTGAAGCCGAATTATGAGCATCTACATTTGTGTATGGTGCCGAAGAATTACTAACATGAGATGTAGCATATGACGGCTGAGAGTAACTGGCCAAATAGCCACTAGTAGCATGGCCAATTCTCTCATTCATCGGCATGGTTCGATTACTATATTGCACATTAGTTGCCGATGAATAAAAGGGTGAAACACTTTCTTGCATGGCATTTGAAATTCTAACTTGGGGTGTTTCAAATTGATTAATCGAACTCATCATGTTGCTCATCGGCATATGAATTTGCTGGGTTGCCGATGCATGTAAGTTGGGATACATATGGTGCATGTTACTAATATCATAAGAAGTTAAAGTATATAAATTACTTTGAATCGGCCCTTGCACGTAGTTAGTTGTATGATTGAAAAAACTAGGGTTGGCCGATAGAGTATACTCATTGAACGATCTAGTAACACAATATGAATTATTTGCATCTACATAAAGGGATTAGGTATTCATATTACCTTTGTAGAATGCAAACCCTAGATGACGATCTCTTCGTAGCAAGAACGGGCCGGAGACCGTTCGAAGCTTCATCCATAGCGGAGTCGCCAAAAAGTGTGTTTGCACATGAACATGTCACCGTGTACCCTCGGCGTCGAGCGTGATATGTAGGACACGTCGCCGAAGGAGGCTCACCGGAAGCGCGATACGCAAGACAATCAGGCGAGCTCTTTTGAAGACCCGAAACCCCACACGCCCGGGAGGGACCCCGCCTGGGCGCGCGGCGACTATGGGTTGCCCTAGGTCGACCTGATCGCCCCTAGGGCCTCGATGTTCGCCGCCCTGCAACAAGAAGAACAGACGAAGAACGAGGAAGAAGAAGAACTTTGGTTAATAAGAAAAGATAAAAGATAAAAAGTGGTAGATGATTTGTTCGATTGTGTGTTGTTCAATCAGCCGTCACCCCCTAGGTATATAAGAGGCGGCTGGACTTCCCGTGCAAGGAAAGGCTTGGATTCACGTCCAGAACTCTAGTCAAATTCGGATTGGTTTTGTCCGAGCTTTCCAAAACTGTTCGGTTTAAACTGGCTGGACCTTGCGGGCCACGTTTGCGGTAGTAAACGACCACGGATGGAAACGAGCCCAAAAGCAATCTTGACGGTTTCGACGAGGCGAACAACTTTGATGTTGAACGTTTTTTGATCAGAGGCCATCTTGGGGGAGTTTTCGGCTGTTTTCCGAAGTCTGCGGCAGAAAAATCCGAAACCCGGACAAACATCCCCGGAGTGTCCGGCCATCCTCGGAAAAACTCAAAACCCGGATGATCATTCCCGGAGTGTCCGGCCATCCTGATGCAGCCGCGCATTTTTGGCTATAACTTTTGCATACGAACTCTGATTGAGACGTTTCTTATATCAAAATCAACGGCTTCGACGAGACGCACAACTTTCATGTTGAAACTTTTTCCTTTTGGGGCCGTCTTAGTTGAGTTACAAGCCATTCTTTAATCTGATATTAACATGAGCATCTCTGAGCTTGTCATAACTTTTGCATCCGAGCTCTGTTTTAGGCCATCTTCATATCCATCTTGATCTTCTCGAAGAGAGCCATCCCATGGTGACTTTCAGTAATATGTTTGAATTAATCTTGACATAGCTTCAAGCTACTCTTTATAATCGTGCCACTTTTGAGCGTCAACACCCTCAAAAACAAATCTGATGTACTTCCCTCTCCCATATTGCGTGAATTTTATGCCTATGTCCGCACACAGTTTCTACTTCCTGTCTTTTCGCTTCAGACGGACAACGACCGCGAGTTCGACAATGCTTCAGTGCGCTCTCTCTTCTCTGCTCATGGCTCTGTTCTTCGTCTCTTCTGTCCTTATACTAGCTAGCAGAACGAGAAGGCGGAACGCATCCTGCATACCCTCAACGACAGCGTTCGCGCCCTTCTGCTTCACGGGTCCATGCCACCGCTATTCTGGGCTGAAGCTCTGAACACCGCCACCTACCTGCTGAATCGGCGTCCCTGCCACGCCAGTGCACCTCGCTCACCGTACAAACTCCTGCTTGGCGTCGACCCTGTGCGTGTTTGGCTGCCTCTGCTACCCCAACACCGCCTCCACATCTCGCCACAAGCTCAATGCCCGCTCTGTTGCGTGCGTCTTCCTCGGCTATCCATCTGACCACCGCGGGTATCGGTGCTTCGATCCCGTCTCGCGGCGCGTCTTGACCTCGCGTCATGTCCTCTTCCACGAGCATGACTTCCCCTTCGCTTGCTCCACCGCCCCCGCCGCCGTGCTGCCTCCGCCGCCAGCGCCGTCTGCTGCGCCACTGTTCCTGCAGGTACCAGCTCCGCGCTCCGTCGTCGTGCCCTCTTTCGTGCCTCAGAGCGGTTCAACTGGGACCTCCCGAACGTCATCTAGCGGCTCCACGTCCACGCGTTCCACTACCCGTTCTCCCATTTCAAATGGGGGTGTTGGATCCACGATCGACGGCTCTGGCTCATGCACGCCATCTACTACTTCAAACTCCATCGCTTCCTCGTCCTCAGGCGCCCGCGGTGCTTCCTCGCCACCTGCTCCTCTTGCTGCTCTCCATCCGTCGGCCATGGCCTCTCCACGCGCCGGATGGTCACGCACTCACGTGTGCGCAGACTGGGGTCTTACAGTCCAAGCCGCGCTACAACGACGCCGCCACTTGCTCGACCAACACGTCGATATCTCCGCTCCCCAACTTTGTTCGTGTCGCCTTGCATGACCCGAACTGGTTAGCGGCGATGCGCGAAGAGTTCGCCGCCCTCGTCAGCAACTGCACCTGGGAACTGGTACCACGCCCCGACGCCAATCTAATCACTAGCAAATGGGTGTTCAAGCACAAGATGCACGCTGACGGTACCCTCGAGCGCTACAAGGCTAGGTGGGTCGTGCGTGGGTTCCGGCAGCGCGCCGGGGTCGACTACGGCGAGACCTTCTTCCCCGTGGTGAAGCCGGCGACCATCCGCACGGTTCTCATCGTCGCCGCCTCCCGCCACTGGCCCATGCATCAACTCAATGTGAATAACGCCTTCCTGCACGACACTCTCGAGGAGGAGGTGTACTGGCACCAGCCCGTCGACTTCATCAACGACACCAAGCCCGAGCGAACCTGTCGCTTGGCCAAGTCCCTCTGCAGCTTCAAGCAGGCGCCACACGCCTGGTTTCTGTGCTTCCCAGCTTCCTCAAGACGCCCGGCTTCGCTGGGACTTTGCCAAGTCTCTGTTCGTCTACACACACGGCACCGAGACGACGATTCTCCTGCTGTATGTGGACGACATCATTGTCGCCACATCTACTACCACACTTCTACAACGCATCGTCCACCGTCTCACTGGCGAGTTCGCCATGAAGGACCTCGGCCCGCTCCATTTCTTCCTTGGCATTCATGTCTAGCGCACTCCTGCCGGATTCTTCCTCTGCCAACAATAGTACATCGAGGATGTGCTCGATCGTGCGGGCATGGACACTTGCAAACCTTCATCGACCCCGATTGACACGAAGGGCAAGCTCCCGCAGGCTGACGGCCCGCGCGTCGATGACCCCTCCGCCTATCGTAGCATTGCCAGGGCACTGCAATACCTCACCATCACTCGGCCCGAGCTAGCCTACGCAGTACATCAGATCTGCTTGCACATGCACGACCCGCGGGCCTGCCATCAGAACTTGGTCAAGCGTGTGCTTCGCTATGTTCACGGCACGCCTTCCCTCGGCCTACACCTTCGCGCCTCGTCAACCTTGGATCTCCGTGCCTTCACCGATGCCGACTGGGCGGGTGCCCTGACACCAGGCGCTCGATGCCCGGCTTCTGCATCTACCTCAGCAACGCCCTCGTCTCCTGGTCCTCAAAGCGACAAGCCGTCGTCTCATGCTCCAGCGCTGAGGCGGAGTACCGCGGCGTTGCAAACGCTGTGGCTGAGTGCGTCTAGCTACACCAACTCCTCGGCGAGCTCCATGCTCCCGTGACTAAGGCCACACTTGTCTTCTATGACAATGTCTCATCGGTGTACCTCTCGGCGAATCCCGTCCACCACAGGCGCAACAAGCATGTGGAGCTCGACATCCATTTCGTTCGCGAGTGTGTTTCTCTTGGCGAATTCCGAGTGCTGCACATCCCCATAAAACAGCAGCTGGCTGATGTGATGACCAAAGGACTGCCTACAGACACTTTTCTTCAGTTCAGGTCCAGTCTTTGCATCGCCCCATGCGACGTCACGACTGCGGGGGGTATTAGACTATACGTGTACAACCTGTGTCTATGTCAAGGGTGTCACTCGTCGTGTGTGTGTGCGTGGGTAGCGCACGATGGTGGTAGTGGCACACGATCTCCCTCTTGGGCGTGGTCTCTGTAACTGTATATATAGCCCGACCGATGAGCCTAATGGAGTGTGTGTTGATTCCCTAACCATCCTTCTCCTACCTTCTCACTATCTGCGGGCGGTGACCACGCCTCTCCTCGTGGATTGCGTCTTGGCCATGCCAACCCTCGCGCTACGCGAGCATCAATGAGAGCATGTCTGATCGCGCCTTCTGCGCCTTCCAATACCCACACCTAGCCACCACTACAAAAAAATACACTTCCGTGATGATAGGTGTTTGTCACAGTAGGTCGCGTTTTTTGTCATGCATGTACATCCATGAAGATTTTATGACAGAATCAAGATAGTCATACCTGTGCTGTCGTAGAAGTGTTCCATGACATTACCAAAATTATCATCACGGAAGTGTCCACTTCCATGACGATAAATCGCGAGTCATAGAAGTGCTTTCGTCAAGGGTGACCGACACGTGGCATCCACCGTAACGGAATGCCGTTAAGCTATCGGGTCGGGTTTTGGATCCGATAACCCGTTAACAGCCCTGACCAATGGGGATTTTCCACGTGTAAAATAATCATTGGCTGGAGGAAACACGTGTCGGCTCATCGTTGGGACAGATGTCATCCACTCATTGGACAGAAGGCGCCTATGATACATCGACACGTGGCACGGCCCAACAGAGGCCCATTCCTGTGAAAAGGCCGGCCCGTTTGACTTGGTCAAAAGGTGGCGGGCCGGCCCATGGAAAGCCTGTTAACGGCCTGTTCGCATATAGCCCATTTACAGCCCGCTAACCCAAGGCCCTTTATGCCCTATCCGAATTAGGCCCAGTAGCGTCATCTGGGCCATCCAATATGATTCTAGCCCCTTTTCAGTTCTGGCCCATATATGGCCCATGACATCTTTCGGCCCATATGAGGCCCTATGTAACTCTTGGCCTATTAACGGCCCATGCTGAAACTGGCCCGCAATGCACAGTGTATCACTTTACACCCATTAACGGCCCGTGGTGAAACTGGCCCGTAATGAATAGTGTATCACTTTATACCCATTAATGGCCCGTTATTCCGTTGGCCCGTTTCCAGCCCATGTTATCTTTCGGCCTTCTCAGAGCCCATTTATTCTTGGGCTCATTTCCAGCATTCGTTTATTTACGGCCCATTACTGTCATTTTCTTCTTGTGGGCCAAATTCAGCCCGTGGTTACAGTCGGCCTGTTTGTGGTCCGTTAATACGTTGGGCCGTTTTCATAGCGTCATCAAATACGGCCTATTAACGATGGCCCGTTATGGTCGGCCCATGAACGGACGACTCCAACTCTAGCCCGTTTACAGCCATAATGCGGCCTGTTATTGGCCCATGTTTGGCCAATCGATCATACGGCCCGTATAAGGCCCATTGATGATACGGCCCGTAGAAGGCCCATTGTTTCTACGGCCCGTAGAAGGCCTACTATTTCTACAGCCCGTAGAAGGCCCACTGTTTCTACGGCCCGTAGGAGGCCCAATGTCTCTACAGTAAATATTAGCCCATGGTTATTGTGGCCTAGTTTTAAAAGATAGGTTATTGCAGCCACTAGCAAACCGCGGAAAAAGAACTGCACTGACTACAAGCAAACAAATAAACAAGACAGCAAGGAAATAAATAAGCAAGCAACTTATGCTAGGCTATCACGGCTATTACACATATTACATCCACTGGGCATCAAAGTTCGCCACCAGTGCAAATATAGGGAACAAAGCAGCATATAAACGCCGCAGCAAAACAAGTCCAGAACTGAAACCACTTCAGAAGAGTTCAAGAAACAATATCCTGGGTACCCATAATGCTGGCAAGATGCTTAGCTAGCTTATTAACTTTCTCTTGTTTAGCGCTTAAATCCTCCAGCGCTTGTTGTTGCACAAGAAAGTACGCATCTGAATTCTGCAGGGATTTCCTCAGTCCTTCGGCTTCTTGCCGCAGCACAGCTGAGTGATGCCTTTCAGCTTGTAGCTGAGACTGAAGAAGCCGAAGTGATTCAGGCAGTGAGTTCGAAGAGCTTGTGCCAGCGGTACTGGCCAGTAACTCGAACACTACATCAACGCAGTACTGTGGGGTTTTCTCACTGTCTACAAGATCGTTTTTATCACCTTTCTTGGAGACCAGCAGGGTTGTCTCACTATCTTGAACCTTATCTGCATTACTTTCTCTACCATTGCATAGTAGGGTGCTCTTCTCCAATATTCTGTTTGCATACTACAAGAGAAACAAGCAGACACATCACATGTTTAGCTTGTAGTATACGAAACTCACTTTGGTAAACCGGTTCAGTAGTAAGGTGGACAGGATAACAACATGAAACAAACATATATCTATGTACTATGGTCACTGTATTGTCCATATCATTCTAGTTTATGTTCCCTAATCAAGATAGAGACACAGTTTAACTCATATATTTTTAAGACACAGCATCATAGACAGAATATAAGTGTGAGAAACTACACAGCATTGGCAGCACTTGTAATGTGCATCACATGAGAACATAACCGTTTATACAACTTAAACTGAAATCAACATAGAGCAAGAAGTTAGAACAGCAATCCAGTTAAAGAAATAGGTTTAAAACATACCTGTTGTGCCATTAAAGTTTCAATTGGATCCTTCAAATTTGAAAGTAGTTGGTATGAGTAAATACAGTGATGCAACAGCAAAGGAGTATGGACCATAGCTACGGAAAAACGTGAGAACAATTGCTCTTCTGCTTTAAACGTGGAGTTTGGGTTAGCTATGGTGGTCTTCGTGCTTTGGGCACTGCAGTAGCTTTACAAACTGCTCATGTGGGGGTACTCTGTGGTGGGCATGGTGCTTTGTCAACTATAAGTGGGTTACTATCCGCTGGGGTTGCGGTTAGATGGGTTGTAGCTGGTTCTCTGCCCAACGGTGTAAGTGTGCAATCTGGAAGAGTCTCGATTATGTGTTGTGGGGCTAGTTTGTGGGCCAGTACAACCATGGTTCTATCTGCATCGACGGGTAGCACTGTCTTTTGTGAAGAATGGGTTTTTGCTCCCTTAGATAATGCCATCACCCCCTCCAATTCAAATGGCTGATAAACAAGAAAATAAATTGAACGTACAGACATTGTATGATAGATAGATGTGGTAATTCACATATATGTTGTCTAACCAAACAGGACAGCATGACACAATCTCACATATATGATGCCTAACTAAACATGATAGCATGACACGGTTTCAGATATATGATGGATAACTTAACAGGATATAATGGCATAATTCAACATATGATGAGTACCTAAACAGGATGACATGACAAAAATATATGATGTCTTTCTAAAATAGGTTGGGATGAAATAATTCACATACATGTTGTCTAAGTATACAGGATGGCATGATATAATTGACATAATTGATTCATATACTAAGCAGCTGGCACTCGCATGAATGATCTCTAAACTAAGCAGATAGAATTCAATATTGTGCATATGATGTCTAAACTAAGCAATGCAAGACGCCATATGCATTATATGAGAAATATAAACATTGCAACTTAGAGCATACACCTCAGGTGGGATATAGGACTGGTCATCTGTCTCTGAATCCTCCTCTGAGGAGCTCCCTGTAACCATCGAGATATATGCTTCAACATGTACCATTGCCTGCTCTGAAGATCTTGTTTTCACTCAAGATTTTTCCATAACCGGCTCAAATGGCTGATACACATGAAGAGTAGTTCAATATACACAGATTGTCGACAAATGGAATACGCAATGAAAAAATGATGGCATTAGATAATTCACATATATGATGCCTGGCTCCATGGCGGTGCATAATTCACATATATGATAACTGGCTGAAAAACATGGCATTGCATAATTCACATATCTGATATAGAAAGCAAACAGGAGGCATTCACACAAAGCATGTCTAATCTAAGCAGATGGCATGGCAATGCAAGACACCATATGCATGATATGAGCAATATAACCCAGCCAAGTTAGAGCATGCACCTCAGGGGGGGAATACGACTGGTCATGTCTCTCTGAATCCTCCTCCGAGGAGCTATCTGTAACCAGCAAGAAATCTGCATCGACAGGTAGCATTGACTGCTCAGAAGACCTTAATTTCACTCCAGATTTTCCCATGGCCGACTCAAGTGGCTGATGCACATGAAGAGTAGATGAATGTATAAACATTGTTGACAAATGGAATACATTATGGAAAAAAATATGGCACGATACAATTCACATATACGATGACTGGCTAAATAGGATGGCATTGCATGATTCACGTATATGATGCCTGGCTAAAGAAGATGGCATTGCATAATTCCCATATACTCCCTCTGTTCCTAAATATTTGTCTCTTTAGAGATTTCAAATGGACTACCACATACGGATGTATATAGACATATTTTAGAGTGTAGATTCACTCATTTTGTTCCGTATGTAGTCACTTGTTGAAATCTCTAAAAAGACAAATATTTAGGAATGGTGGGAGTGTGATATAGAAACCAAATAGGTGGCATTCACACGAAGCAAATCTAAACTAAGCTGATGACATATAAGATATATAATGCAAGCAATGCAAGGCGCCATATGCATGATATGACCAACATCAGCATGCCAGGTTAGAGCAAACATCTCAGGTGGTAAACAGGCATGGTCGGCTCCTTCTGAATCTCCATCCGAACAGTTATCTTCCTCTGGAATACAATCTGGAAATGCAGGAGAGGGGGGGGGGGCGCACTTCGCCACCATGGAGCGGCGTCTGCATGACATTATATTCGCACGCAACGGTCTTCTCTTTTTCTCTACATGTTCAGTACGATTGTGTACAATATCTGACATGCATAATAAAAAAATAGTTAGATTTTGTAAGGCCTAAGGGGTGCATGCAAAAATCAAGACTGGTGGTAGCAAACGAGTGGATTATAGCGCATGAAGCAATTTGGGTGAAGGAGTTCATCACCGACCTAGGAGTCATACCCAATGCGTCGGGGCCGATCAAACTCTTCTGTGACAACACTGGAGCTATTGCCCTTGCCAAGGAGCCCAGGTTTCACAAGAAGACCAGGCCAATCAAGCGTCATTTCAACTCCATCCGTGAAAATGTTCAAGATGGAGACATAGATATTTGCAAAGTACATACGGATCTGAATGTCGCAGATCCGTTGACTAAACCTCTCTCGCGAGCAAAACATGATCAACACCAGAACTCTATGGGTGTTCGATTCATCACAATGTAACTAGATTATTGACTCTAGTGCAAGTGGGAGATTGTTGGAACTATGCCCTAGAGGCAATAATAAAAGTATTATTATATTTCCTTGTTCATGATAATTGTCTTTTATTCATGCTATAACTGTATTATCCGGAAATCGTAATACACGTGTGAATACATAGACCACAATATGTCCCTAGTGAGCTTCTAGTTGACTAGCTCGTTGATCAACAGATAGTCATGGTTTCCTGGCTATGGACATTGGATGTCGTTGATAACGGGATCACATCATTAGGAGAATGATGTGATGGACAAGACCCAATCCTAAGCATAGCACAAGATCGTGTAGTTCGTTTGCTAGAGCTTTTCCAATGTCAAGTATCTCTTCCTTAGACCATGAGATCGTGTAACTCCCGGATACCGTAGGAGTGCTTTGGGTGTATCAAACGTCACAACGTAACTGGGTGACTATAAAGGTGCACTACAGGTATCTCCGTATGACGGAGAGGTATCTCTGGGCCCACTCGGTAATGCATCATCATAATGAGCTCAAAGTGACCAAGTGGTTGGTCACGGGATCATGCATTACGGTACGAGTAAAGTGACTTGCCGGTAACGAGACTGAACAAGGTATTGGGATACCGACGACCGAGTCTCGGGCAAGTAACGTACCGATTGACAAAGGGAATTGTATACGGGGTTGTTTAATCCTCGACATTGTGGTTCATCTGATGAAATCATCGAGGAGCATGTGGGATCCAACATGGGTATCCAGATCCCGCTGTTGGTTATTGCCCGAGAGTCGTCTCGGTCATGTCTACGTGTCTCCCGAACCCGTAGGGTCTACACACTTAAGGTTCGGTGACGCTAGGGTTGTATGAATATGAGTATGCAGCATACCGAACGTTGTTCGGAGTCCCGGATGAGATCCCGGACGTCACGAGGAGTTTCGGAATGGTCCGGAGGTAAAGAATTATATATAGGAACTGGTATTTCGGCCATCGGGAAAGTTTCGGGGTCACCCGGTAATGTATCGGGACCACCGGAAGGGTCCCGGGGGTCCACCGGGTGGGGCCACCCATCCCGGAGGTCCCCATGGGCTGAAGTGGGAGGGGAGCCAGCCCATAGTGGGCTGGTGTGCCCCCCTAGGCCCACCCCCTGTGCCTAGGGTTGAAACCCTAGGGTGGGGGGCACACCACATGCCTTGGGGGGCACTCCACCCCCCTGGCCGCCGCCTCCTTGGGAGATTGAATCTCCCAGGGCCGGCGCCCCCATGGGGGCCTATATAAAGGAGGGCAAGGGGGAGGGCAGCCGAACCCTGTGCATTGGCGCCTCTCTCCCCCTGCTACACCTCGTCCTCCTCCCGCATCAGCTTGGCGAAGCCCTGCCGGAGTTCTGCTGCATCCACCACCACGCCGTCGTGCTGCTGGATCATCATCAACCTCTCCTTCCCCCTTGCTGGATCAAGAAGGAGGAGACGTCTCCCGTCCCGTACGTGTGTTGAACGTGGAGGTGCTGTCCGTTCAGCACTTGGTCATCGGTGATCTGAATCACGGCGAGTACGACTCCATCATCACCATCCCCTTGAACGCTTCCGCACGCAATCTACAAGTGGTATGTAGATGCAAACTCACTCCCTTGACTCGTTGCTTAGATGAACTCATAGATGGATCTTGGTGAAACCGTAGGAAATTTTTTAATTTTCTGCAACGTTCCCCAACAGTGGCATCATGAGCTAGGTCTATGCGTAGTTCTCTATTGCACGAGTAGAACACAATTTTGTTGTGGGCGTGGATCTTGTCAACTTTCTTGCCACTACTAGTCTTTTCTTGCTTCAGTGGTATTGTGGGATGAAGCGGCCCGGACCAACCTTACACGTACGCTTACGTGAGACCGGTTCCACCGACAGACATGCACTAGTTGCATAAGGTGGCTGGCGGGTGTCTGTCTCTCCCACTTTAGTTGGAGCGGATTCGATGAAAAGGGTCCTTATGAAGGGTAAATAGAAGTTGAAAAAAATCACGTTGTGGTTATTCGTAGGTAAGAAAACGTTCTTGCTAGAACCCAATTGCAGCCACGTAAAAGATGCAACAACAATTAGAGGACGTCTAACTTGTTTTTGCAGCAATTGTCATGTGATGTGATATGGCCAGAAGTTGTGATGAATGATGAATGATATATTGTGATGTATGAGATCATGTTCTTGTAATAGGATTCACAACTTGCATGTCGATGAGTATGACAACCGGCAGGAGCCATAGGAGTTGTCTTTATTTTTGTATGACCTGTGTGTCATTGAAGAACGCCATGTAAATTACTTTACTTGATTGCTAAACGCGTTAGCCATAGAAGTAGAAGTAGTCGTTGGCGTGACAACTTCATGAAGACACGATGATGGACATCATGATGATGGAGATCATGGTGTCATGCCGGTGACAAGATGATCATGGAGCCCCGAAGATGGAGATAAATGGAGCTATATGATATTGGCCATATCATGTCACTACTATATAATTGCATGTGATGTTTATTATGTTTATGCATCTTGTTTACTTAGAACGACGGTAGTAAATAAGATGATCCCTTACAACAATTTCAAGAAGTGTTCTCCCCTAACTGTGCATCGTTGCTACAGTTCGTCGTTTCGAAGCACCACGTGATGATCGGGTGTGATAGATCCTTACGTTCACATACAACGGGTGTAAGACAGTTTTACACATGCAAAACACTTAGGGTTAACTTGACGAGCCTAGCATGTACAGACATGGCCTCGGAACATAGAGACCAAAAGGTCGAACACGAGTCGTATGGAAGATACGATCAACATGAAGATGTTCACCGACAATGACTAGTCCATCTCACGTAATGATCGGACACGGGCTAGTCGACTCGGATCGTGTAACACTTAGATGACTAGAGGGATGTCTAATCTGAGTGGGAGTTCATTGTAATAATTTGATTAGATGAACTTAATTATCCTTTGCAAATATGTCTTGTAGATCAAATGGCCTCATGTCAACATGAACTTCAACGCGTTCCTAGAGAAAACCAAGCTGAAAGATGATGGCAGCAACTATACGGACTGGGTCCGGAACCTGAGGATCATCCTCATAGCTGCCAGGAAACAATATGTCCTAGAAGGACCGCTAGGTGACACTCCCGTCCCAGAGAACCAAGACGTTATGAACGCTTGGCAGTCTCGTGCTGATGATTACTCCCTCGTTCAGTGCGGCATGCTTTACAGCTTAGAACCGGGGCTCCAAAAGCGTTTTGAGCATCACGGAGCATATGAGATGTTCGAAGAGCTGAAACTTGTTTTCCAAGCTCATGCCCGGGTCGAGAGATATGATGTCTCCGAAAAGTTCTGTAGTTGTAAGATGGAGGAAAATAGTTCTGTCAGTGAGAACATACTCAAGATGTCTGGGTTGCACAACCGCCTGACTCAGCTGAAAATTAACCTCCCTGATGAGGTGGTCACTGACAGAATCCTTCAGTCGCTCCCACCAAGCTACAAGAGCTTTGTGATGAACTACAATATGCAGGGGATGGTGAAGACCATTCCTGAAATATTTTCAATGCTGAAGTCAGCAGAGGCTGAAATCAAGAAAGAACATCAAGTGTTGATGGTCAATAAGACCACTAAGTTCAAGAAGGGCAAGGGCAAGAAGAACTTCAAGAAGGACGGAAAGGATGTTGCCGTGCCCGGTAAGCCAGTTATCGGGAAGAAGTCAAAGAATGGACCCAAGCCTGAGACTGAGTGCTTTTATTGCAAGGGGAAGGGTCACTGGATGCGGAACTGCCCCAAATACTTAGCGGATAAGAAGGCCGGCAACACCAAAGGTATATTTGATATACATGTAATTGATGTGTACCTTACCAGTACTCGTAGTAACTCCGGGGTATTTGATACCGGTGTCGTTGCTCATATTTGTAACTCACAGCAGGAGCTGCGGAATAAACGGAGACTGGCGAAGGACGAGGTGACGATGGGCGTCGGGAATGGTTCCAGAGTCGATGTGATCGCCGTCGGCATGCTGCCTCTACATTTTCCTACGGGATTAGTTTTGAACCTTAATAATTGTTATTTAGTGCCAAGTTTGAGCATGAACATTGTATCAGGATCTCGTTTAATACGAGATGGCTACTCATTTAAATCCGAGAATAATGGTTGTTCTATTTATATGAGAGATATTTTTTATGGTCATGCTCCGATGGTCAATGGTTTATTCTTAATGAATCTCGAGTGTAGTATTACACATATTCATAGTGTGAATGCCAAAAGATGTAAAGTTGATAACGATAGTCCCACATACTTGTGGCACTGCCGCCTTGGTATACATTGGTGTCAAGCGCATGAAGAAGCTCCATGCTGATGGACTTTTAGAGTCTCTCAATTATGAATCATTTGACACATGAGAACCATGCCTCATGGGCAAAATGACCAAGACTCTGTTCTCCGGAACAATGGAGCGAGCAACCAACTTGTTGGAAATCATACATACCGATGTGTGCGGTCCAATGAGCGTTGAGGCTTGCGAAGGATATCGTTATGTTCTCACTCTCACTGATGACTTGAGTAGATATGGGTATGTCTACTTGATGAAACACAAGTCTGAGACCTTTGAAAAGATCAAGGAATTTCAGAATGAGGTAGAGAATCAACGTGACCGAAAGATAAAGTTCCTACGATCAGATCGTGGAGGAGAATACTTAAGTCACGAATTTGGTACACACTTAAGGAAATGTGGAATCGTTTCACAACTCACGCCGCCTGGAACACCTCAGCATAACGGTGTGTCCAAACGTCGTAATCGCACTCTATTGGATATGGTGCGGTCTATGATGTCTCTTACCGATTTACCGCTATCATTTTGGGGACACGCTCTAGAGACAGCTACATTCACTTTAAATAGGGCACCGTCTAAATCCGTTGAGACGACACCGTATGAATTATGGTTTGGGAAGAAACCTAAGCTGTCGTTTCTAAAAGTTTGGGGATGCGATGCTTATGTCAAGAAACTTCAACCTGAAAAGCTCGAACCCAAGTCGGAAAAATGCGTCTTCATAGGATACCCTAAGGAAACCGTTGGGTATACCTTCTAGTTAAGATCCGAGGGCAAGATCTTTGTTGCCAAGAACGGATTCTTTCTGGAAAAAGAGTTTCTCTCGAAAGAAGTAAGTGGGAGGAAAGTAGAACTCGATGAAGTACTACCTCTCGAACGGGAAAGTGGTGCAGCGCAGGAAAATGTTCCTGTGATGCCTACACCAACTGAAGAGGAAAATAATGATGATGACCAAGGTACTTCGGATCAAGTTGCTACTGAACTTCATAGGTCCACAAGGACACATTCCGCACCAGAGTTGTACGGCAACCCTGTCCTGGAAATCATGTTGTTAGACAACGGTGAACCTTCGAACTATGAAGAAGCGATGGCGGGCCCGGATTCCAACAAATGGCTTGAAGCCATGAAATCCGAGATAGAATCCATGTATGAAAACAAAGCATGGACATTGACAGACTTGCCCGAAGATCGGCGAGCGATAGAAAACAAATGGATTTTTAAGAAGAAGACGGACGCGGATGGTAATGTTACCATCTATAAAGCTCGACTTGTTGCTAAAGGTTATCGACAAGTTCAAGGGATTGACTACGACGAGACATTCTCTCCCGTAGCGAAGCTGAAGTCCGTCTGAATCATGTTAGCAATTGCCGCATACTATGATTATGAGATATGGCAGATGGACGTCAAAACGGCATTCCTTAACGGACATCTTAAGGAAGAGCTGTATATGATGCAGCCGGAAGGTTTTGTCGATCCTAAGAACGCTAACAAAGTATGCAAGCTCCAGCGATCCATTTATGGACTGGTGCAAGCATCTCGGAGTTGGAACATTCGCTTTGATAAGATGATCAAAGCGTTTGGGTTTATGCAGACTTATGGAGAAGCCTGCGTTTACAAGAAAGTGAGTGGGAGCTCTGTAGCATTTCTCATATTATATGTAGATGACATACTCCTGATGTGAAATGATATAGAACTTCTGGACAACATTAAGGCGTACTTGAATAAGTGTTTTTCAATGAAGGACCTTGGAGAAGCTGCTTATATATTAGGCATCAAGATCTATAGAGATAGATCAAGACGCCTCATAGGTCTTTCACAAAGCACATACCTTGATAAGATTTTGAAGAAGTTCAAAATGGATCAGTCCAAGAAGGGGTTCTTGCCTATGTTGCAAGGTGTGAGATTGAGCTCGGCTCAGTCCCCGACCACGGCAAAAGATAAAGAAGAGACGAGTGTCATCCCCTATGCTTCAGCCATAGGATCTATTATGTATGCCATGCTGTGTACTAGACCTGATGTAAACCTTGCCGTAAGTTTGGTAGCAAGGTACCAAACCGGATACGTGTATATGTTGAATGGTGGAGCAGTTAGCTGGTGCAGCTGCAAGCAGAGCGTCGTGGTGGGATCTACATGTGAAGCGAAATACATGGCAGCCTCGGAGGCAGCGCATGAAGCAATTTGGGTGAAGGAGTTCATCACCGACCTAGGAGTCATACCCAATGCGTCGGGGCCGATCAAACTCTTCTATGACAACACTGGAGCTATTGCCCTTGCCAAGGAGCCCAGGTTTCACAAGAAGACCAGGCACATCAAGTGTCGTTTCAACTCCATCCGTGAAAATGTTCAAGATGGAGACATAGATATTTGCAAAGTACATACGGATCTGAATGTCGCAGATCCGTTGACTAAACCTCTCTCGCGAGCAAAACATGATCAACACTAGAACTCTATGGGTGTTCGATTCATCACAATGTAACTAGATTATTGACTCTAGTGCAAGTGGGAGACTGTTGGAAATATGCCCTAGAGGCAATAATAAAAGTATTATTATATTTCCTTGTTCATGATAATTGTCTTTTATTCATGCTATAACTGTATTATCCGGAAATCGTAATACACGTGTGAATACATAGACCACAATATGTCCCTAGTGAGCCCCTAGTTGACTAGCTCGTTGGTCAACAGATAGTCATGGTTTCCTGGCTATGGACATTGGATGTCGTTGATAACGGGATCACATCATTAGGAGAATGATGTGATGGACAAGACCCAATCCTAAGCATAGCACAAGATCGTGTAGTTCGTTTGCTAGAGCTTTTCCAATGTCAAGTATCTCTTCCTTAGACCATGAGATTGTGTAACTCCCGGATACCGTAGGAGTGCTTTGGGTGTATCAAACGTCACAACGTAACTGGGTGACTATAAAGGTGCACTACAGGTTTCTCCGAAAGTGTATGTTGGGTTGACACGGATCGAGACTGGGTTTTGTCACTCCGTATGACGGAGAGGTATCTCTGGGCCCACTCGGTAATGCATCATCATAATGAGCTCAAAGTGACCAAGTGGTTGGTCACGGGATCATGCATTACGGTACGAGTAAAGTGACTTACCGGTAATGAGACTGAACAAGGTATTGGGATACCGACGATCGAGTCTCGGGCAAGTAACATACCGATTGACAAAGGGAATTGTATACGGGGTTGTTTAATCCTCGATATTGTGGTTCATCCGATGAAATCATCGAGGAGCATGTGGGAGCCAACATGGGTATCCAGATCCCGCTGTTGGTTATTGCCCGAGAGTCGTCTCAGTCATATCTACGTGTCTCCCGAACCCGTAGGGTCTACACACTTAAGGTTCGGTGACGCTAGGGTTGTATGAATATGAGTATGCAGCATACCGAATGTTGTTCGGAGTCCCGGATGAGATCCCGGACGTCACGAGGAGTTTCAGAATGGTCCAGAGGTAAAGAATTATATATAGGAAGTGGTATTTCGGCCATCGGGAAAGTTTCGGGGTCACCCGGTAATGTACCGGGACCACCGGAAGGGTTCCGGGGGTCCACCGGGTGGGGCCACCCATCCCGGAGGGCCCCATGGGCTGAAGTGGGAGGGGAGCCAGCCCATAGTGGGCTGGTGAGCCCCCTAGGCCCACCCCCTGTGCCTAGGGTTGAAACCCTAGGGTGGGGGGGGGGGGCGCACCACATGCCTTGGGGGGCACTCCACCCCCCCTGGCCGCCGCCCCCTTGGGAGATTGAATCTCCCAGGGCCGGCGCCCCCTCCTGGGGGCCTATATAAAGGAGGGCAAGGGGGAGGGCAGCCGAACCCTGTGCATTGGCGCCTCCCTCCCCCTGCTACACCTCGTCCTCCTCCCGCAACAGCTTGGCGAAGCCCTGCCGGAGTTCTGCTGCATCCACCACCACGCCGTCGTGCTGCTGGATCATCATCAACCTCTCCTTCCCCCTTGCTGGATCAAGAAGGAGGAGACGTCTCCCGTACCGTACGTGTGTTGAACGCGGAGGTGCTGTCCGTTCAGCACTTGGTCATCGGTGATCTGAATCACAGTGAGTACGACTCCATCATCACCATCCCCTTGAACGCTTCCGCAATCTACAAGTGGTATTTGATGCAAACTCACTCCCTTGACTCGTTGCTTAGATGAACTCATAGATGGATCTTGGTGAAATCGTAGGAAAAATTTTAATTTTCTGCAACGTTCCCCAACATGTAGTCCTCAGGTTCATCTGCTCAGTCGATGATGGTAATGCAGTTGGCGTGGTAGCCGGCAACGTGGAAGATGATCTAAGGCGGAAAAAGAAAGTCTGCAGGGGGGATCTCTGCTTCAGTGAACACTTCTATCGATGGTGCACCTCAGGTGGGGTGGATGACGGCACGGCAGGAGCAGGACATAACACATAGAGTTTTCTTTGACGCCTATCTGAAAATGAAGTAAATCTGTAAGGGCTCCTTAGAATTGGAGGATTCTATAAATGCAGGGACAGGAAAAACACAGGAATAGGATAGGAATGCATGTGCAAAACAGAACATTGGAAACATAGGATTTCAGTCAACCTGGGTGTTTGGCTCACATGAATTGGAAGAACAGAGGAATGGAGAAACAAAGTGATGCGACGAGTGTACAACCTCTTTGGCATAGCCTTGTGGACCTCAGCATCATTGGGTTGGACGTGGAGGATGGTGATGATGCTGGTGTGACTGTCGGAGGAGGGGAAGAAGATCTGAGGCCTCTAGAAACGGCGCCGAGGGTACTGCTCCGCTGTGATGGACGGTTCCGTCGTTGGAGCAGCTCCGCTAAGGTGTACGGCGACGAGGCTGAAGCATGACAAGACAGACAATGTTAATCTGAAGTGGGACCTTAATATCATCTGCAATAGATGATGTAAAATACATCACCAAAAAGTGCTAGATGTAAAACGCATCAGCCGCGCCACGGCCGCTCCGACAGATGCTGTAAGTACTATTCACTCTGAACTTAACTGAAGAAAATGAACTTCACAGTCGAAACTGAATTTTACTGTCGAAACTGATTGAACTAGTAACAGAGCATTGCAATAGATGTTTAGGGCGTTCGAGCACTAGTAGCAGAGAAGCAGTGATCTAAATCAGCAGACGCTCGAGCAGGGAACGCACTAGCAGATAGCAAGTCGTGCAGTAGCACTGCGAACGAGTGCTAAAGCAGCAACTCCTGTAGCTGCCAGAGGTCGTGCAACAGCAGCAGCAGCGCAAGCGAGAGCAAGATCAGAGCATCAGCATGAACGAAAGCAGGAGCAGTGCAGCAGCGCGACCGACAGCAAGAACAGAGCCGCATCGCGAGCGAGAGCCGGAGCAGCTGCAGCTAGTGCCGTTGTGGAATTCGCTGCCGAGGAAGCAACGGCATGGGGGAGAGAGGTCATGGATGATGTGGCCGGTGACGGCGCCGTCGATGGAGACGCCCTGTCTGCTCGGTATCGAGCACCGAAAGCCCCGTGAGATAGAATAAAAGATAAAATGCAGCGGTGAGTGCAGAACCTCGGTGGCGCCGAGTTGGCCTCGGCTTCATCGGAGGAATTGGTGAGGGTGCCGCGGTTCTGGTGGGGCAGGTCAAGACAGCGCTGTGGGGATTGAGGTGCTGCGATTGATGAGGAGAACGTCGGGGCAGCTCCTTGGAGGTGGAGGACGGGGCGGCTGATCCGGCGGGACGACGAGATTGACAACAGATCCTCATCCGGTGTGGTGGATGAGGGACGGCGATCTGTTGCGGTGGACGACGTAGTCCGGGAAGAGTCTCCGGCTGGACGGCGGTCGGGAGGCCGACGGAGGAGCGTGGGGTTTCACGGGTTTTGGCGGCCTCGGTGTACGAATGGGGGGGGGAGGGGGAGGGGGGATCCAAGCTTAGGGACACACTTGTCCAAAATGTAGGGTAAGTTACCAGCGTACCCCCACCGGTTTTGACACTGCGACATGGAGTTTCTTTTCCGGCTGAGGGGTAGAAGGGGGATTTCGCGTGTCTGGGCTGCGAGAGCGATTTTGGATGAGGAGGGAGTTCTCGCGCCTGTCCAAATTTTGGGATAACAAGGCGCGGCGCGGGTTGAAGAAGCGGGAGCTTCAAAGCAGGTGAGACAAAAGATACTCGAGCTTGAAAATTTTGGGATAACAAGGTGCGGATTCCTTGTTTGGCAGAACAAACTTAACCTGTAAAAAAACAATTCATACAAGACACAAGAGAGTCATGTCACCTTTTACTATATTGCTATAGATGCCATTGAAGAAACTACAAGAAAAATGTATAAAAATTCGCGAGAACAAGATTACCCTGCATAGTACCAAATCGATTCGCACTTCCCTCAACAACAACAAAAAACAAATCAATTCCCACCAAATAAAGAGTAATGTCCCTTTTTATACGATTACAGATGCCATGATCTCGAATTTCATTTTTTGAATCCACGTTATGTTGAATTCGAATATATAATTAGGTGACCTTGCGGTTTATAATTGATGTAGTTGTACATTTTGATCTTCCATCATATATGAACATTTTACTCCACCATGTGAACATATATATTGTCGTCTACCATATGGACTAAATTTGAATCAATTTTCCTTATTTGAATACGATTGTTGTCAAGTTATATAGTAATTTAAATATTATCTTGATAACAGAAAGACATGCATATAACAGTAATCATATTTCACTATGAACTACATGTACCATACGCTCTCCAATTCAAATATTTGTATCCATTTTATGTTGAATTCAAATCATAGTACATTATTGGTCTAGGTAGCGAGATGTTCGGGATAATCTAAACCCTGTTTTCATACGTATAATTTTTGGCTGAACTGGGACAAGTTTTGGTATAAGCCTCTTGCAAAACCGGAGATTCTCTCAACAAGCCTCGTGGTTCCGAGAGGGAACGTGTCACCTTTGTGTGCGAAATGATATACGCTGCCTCCCCCCTGATTTTATTTACAGAGGCAACATAGAACTATATGAGTGCCCTGTTAAATTTTGGAATTATTTCGGGTTCATTTGGCCTTTTTATACATTAATTGAGTTTCTAGAATTTTAATGTGCATAATCTAAATATGAATTGCATGCACATTGATATGTCTCCAACGTATCTATAATTTTTGATTGTTCCATTCTATTATATTACCCCTTTTGGATATTTATGGGCTTTATTTTACACATTTATATCATTTTTGGGACTAACCTACTAACCGGAGGCCCAACCCGTATTGCTGTTTTTTTGCCTATTTCAGTATTTCGAAGAAAAGGAATATCAAACGGAGTCCAAACGGAATGAAACCTTCGGGAGCATGATTTTTGGAACGAACGTGATCCAGAGGACTTGGAGTGCAAGTCAAGAAGTAGCCGAGACTCCCACGAGATAGGAGGGCGCGCCCCTGTCTTGTGGGCCCCTCGGGCAGCCACCGACGTACTTCTTCCTCCTATATAAGCCTACGTACCCCAAAAACATCCAGGGAGCAGACGAAACACAATTTCCACCGCCGTAACCTTCTGTATCCGTGAGATCCCATCTTGGAGCCTTTGTCGGTGCTCTGCCACAGGGGGAATCGACCACGGAGGGCCTCTACATCAACATCCTTGCCCCTCCGATGAGTTGTGATAGTTTACCACAGACCTACGGGTCCATAGTTATTAGCTAGATGGCTTCTTCTCTCTTTTTGGATCTCAATACATTGTTCTCCCCCTCTCTTGTGGAGATCTATTCAATGTAAACTCTTTTTGCAGTGTGTTTGTCGAGATCCGATGAATTGTGGGTTTATGATCAAGTTTATCTATGAATAATATTTGAATCTTCTCTAAATTCTTTTATGTATGATCGAGTTATCTTTGCAAGTCTCTTCGAATCATCAGTTTTGTTTGGCCTACTAGATTGATGTTTCTTGCCATGGGAGAAGTGCTTAGCTTTGGGTTCAATCTTGCGGTGTCCTTACCCATTGACAGAAAGGATTGTAAGGCACATATTGTATTGTTGCCATCGAGGATAACAAGATGGGGTTTATATCATATTGCTTGAGTTTATCCCTCTACATCGTGTCATCTTGCTTAATGCGTTATTCTGTTCTTATGAACTTAATACTCTAGATGCAGGCAGGAGTCGGTCTACTTGTATGGACGTGATGCCTATATACATGATCATGCCTAGACAATCTCATAATTATTCACTTTTCTATCAATTGCTCGACAGTAATTTGTTCACCCACCGTAATACTTATGCTATCTTGAGAGAAGCCTCTAGTGAAACCTATGGCCCCAGGGTCTATCTCTTATCATATTTGCTTCCAATCTACTTTTATTTGCATCTTTACTTTTTGCATCTATATTATAAAATACCAAAAATATATTTATCTTATCATACTATCTTTATTAGATCTCACTTTCGCAAGTGGCCGTGAAGGGATTGAAAACCCCTTTATTGCGTTGGTTGTGAGTTCTTTGTTTGTTTGTGTAGGTGTGTGGGACTTTTGAGGAGCCTCCTACTGGATTGATACCTTGGTTCTCAAAAACTGAGGGAAATACTTACGCTACTATTGCTGCATCACCCTCTCCTCTTCGAGGAAAACCAACGCAAGCTCAAGACGCAGCAAGAAGGATTTCTGGCGCCGTTGCCGGGGAGGTCTTCGCTCAAGTCAGGACATACCAAGTACCCATCACAAACCCATCTCCCTCGCATTTACATTATTTGCCATTTGCCTCTCGTTTTCCTCTCCCCCACTTCACCCTTGCCGTTTTATTCGCCCTCTCTTTCTCAATCTCCTCCTCTCTTTCGCTTGCCCTTTCATTTGCTCGTTTGGTTGGAATAGATGCTTATTTTTTACTAAACAGAGAACCTAAGATCTATGGATCCTCTTCCGCTTGCTAATTTTTTAAGAGATCCAATTATGATGAACCAATTGCTAGTGAGTTTTGTGCACTAGATTATCTTTATGAAGCTTTGCTCAAAATTTGTGAATCTGAAAATTACGATGATGAAATTTATGAAGAGATTCAAGATAACTCCTTGAATAAAACTCATAGTTTGCACGCTCATCTGGTCAAGACAGGAATATATATTTTAATTTGTTTTTTTCGAAAAGGGGGACTCCCTGGCCTCTGCATCAGAACGATGCATACAACCACATATACTTTAATTTGTGGTGGGTAAATGTTAGAGGTTGCAGCAAATATATTGTACACTGTGGGTCTTTCAGCCAAGTTTACAGGCAAGCATGTGGGGCCAGTGCTATGATGTGTCGCGTCAACTCGTATAATGAGTATAAGCTTGATTTTACTACACGCCTTCTCCCTTGCCCATGCGCACGGTTGCTCGCAAACGAGGACAGGATTTTGCTTAGTAGTACTTCTACAACAAGCTATCCGTCCCGCTCGCGGTGGACGGACATGCAGCAGTGGATTCGACAATGTAGAAGGAGTAGTAGTAACATCATTGTTCGTCTTCTCGAAGAGGCAAAGAGCCAAGCGCAAACCGAACGTTGCAGTTGCGAACATTGGAGCACGCATATAGCCAGGCTCTTGCATGAGACAAAATTGCTATGTGAGCCCACTATTGTACTAGTACGTACAACTACTTGCTAGTATAGCCCTGTAAACCAGAAAGGAGTATTTGCCCTTCTAGAGATTTCAACAAGTGACTAGACTACACTGAGATGGAGTACATATGGAGCAAAATGAGTGAATCTGCACCGTAAATAAATATGTACTAGTTCTATCGTTTTCCTCTCCGAGGAGCACATTATTGAGTATACTGAGTAGTCTCTTTTTGACACGCATTTACATTTTTTTGACACAGTACAGACGCAAGCGCTCATATACACGCACATACACTCACCCCTATGAACGCACACACGCACAACACTATCATCTTGAAATATATGAAGTCACCATAGGCACCTCATCGTCGACGGGTCCATAGGTGCTTGAATGCCAAGGAGGAAGAGGGTAGCGGTTCCCGAGACGTTGAACGGTCAATGATGCATCCTCAATTACATGCAGAGGGAATTAATTGGAGAAGCAGAATAAAGCCAACACGATGTGAATGCAACAGAGTTTGGACACTCATATAATAAAGGCACCCCACCACTCCAATCCATCTACTCCCAAGTCTCTGCGCAACACTGCTCACTCCAATCCAAGACCAAGTGACCACAAGCCACAAGCACCTATGGAGGCGATGGACGCGAGCGCCAGTCGGCTGTACCAAATCATCCAAGGCGCCGGCCTGCGGCCCCGCACCGCGCAGCGTTTCCAGACGGTGCTGGAGACCATAGGCATTGCAGCCCTCGTCGACGACGGCTTCGCCTCTCGCATGGACGACATGATGGTTAACTCCATCCGCAAGTTCACCGCCGTCAAGAAGCGCGCGGACGACCTTGCCGTACTATTCCAGCCCGCGTGCCCAGGCTCCTCATTGCCTGCCACCCTCATCGGCCTACATGGTGACGAACTCTTTCAAGCCCTGGTGGCCCTGCAGGTGCCGGAGGTCGCGACAAAGAATGTGCACCTCGAGGCCGCGCTCGCCGCGCAGCGCCTCGCCATGCAAGAAACCGTCGACCTGCACATCCACGTCTACGAGGAAATCGTCTACATAGGCCACTACAAGGCAAGCGAGGACAAAAAGACGTTGGCCTTCTTCCAGCGGCTGGAATCTTTGGACGCCATTGTTCAGAAGCACGTTGATACGTCTCCAACATATCTATAATTTATGAAGTATTCATGCTATTATATTATCCATCTAAGATGTTTTATATGCATTTATATGTCATTTTATATGATTTTTGGGACTAACTTATTAACCTAGAGCCCGGTGCCAGTTTCTGTTTTCTCCTTGTTTTAGTGGTTTACAGAAAAAGGATACCAAACGGAGTCCAATTGACGTGCCAATTTTTGAGGATTTTTTCTGGACCAAAAGAATACCACAGAGCATCGGAGTTGGGCCAGAGGAGTCCCGGGCTGCACACGAGAGAGGGCGGCGCCACCCCCTGGGGGGCGGCCCCCTATCTCGTGGACAGCCCGGAGGCCCCCTTGACGTGAAACCAACGCCAAAAAATCCTATAAATACTGAAACTTTCGGGAATTAACCTAGATCGAAAGTTCCGCCGCCGCAAGCCTCTGTAGCCACGAGAAATCAATCTAGGCCCTCTCTGGCTGCCTGCCGGAGGGGGCCATCATCACTAGAGGCCATGGAGGAGGATCTCGGAGGGGCCATCATCTCCATGAAGGCCAAGGACCAAAGGGGGAAAGCCATGGAGGAGGAAGCACAAGGGGGAGAACCTCTCCTCCTCTCTCTTGGTGGCACCGGAGTGCCATCGGGAGGGGAATCATTGCCGCGGTGATCATCTTCATCAACATCACCATCATCATCACCATCCTCATCTCTTTTACGCGGTCCACTCTCCCGCACCCCGCTGTAATCCCTACTTGAACATGGTGCTTTATGCTACATATTATAATCCAATGATGTGTTTCCATCCTATGATGTTTTGAGTAGATATCTTTTGTCCTTGGGTTGATTGATGATCTAGATTGGTACAAGTTGTATGTTTTATTTTGGTGCTGTCCTATGGTGCCCTCCGTGTCGCGCAAGCGTGAGGGATTCCCGCTGTAGGATGTTGCAATACGTTCATGATTCGCTTATAGTGGGTTGCTAGAGTGACAGAAGCTTAAACCCGAGTAAGGGGGTTGTTGCGTATGGGATAAAAGCGGACTTGATGCTTTAATGCTATGGTTGGGTTTTACCTTAATGAATCTTTAGTATTTGCGGATGCTTGCTAGAGTTCCAGTCATAAGTGCATATGATCCAAGTAGGAAAAGTAAGTTAGTTTATGCCTCTCCCTGATATGAAATTGCAATGACGACTATCGATCTTGTTAACAATTGCTTAGGACCATTCCGCACACCGATCCACCATTATTCCACACTCACTATTTATATTATTTAGTAATATATTCTAACTTTATGATAACAGCACCTAAATTTATACTTTAGCTCTCCGATATCATACAAAGTTATCCTCTTTATACCCACAACTCAGTTTTATTTCTTATTTCTAGTTGGAAGCAAACGTCCGGTGCACGTAGAGTTGTATCAATGGCAGATAGGGCTTGAGAGAATATTGATCTTACCTTTAGCTCCTTGTGGGTTCGATACTCCATACTTATCACTTCCACCTTCGGGAATTGCTAGGATGATTCCCTACACTTGGGGATTATCAAGCTTTTTTCTGGGGCCGTTGCCGGGGAGCAATAGCGTGGGGTTGATATTTTCGTGTGTGCTTGTTTGCTTTCTTCACTAAGTAGATTTTTTTTCCTTTTTGTTTTTGTTTAGTTATGGGTGAAACATACAAAAAATTTAAAAAGAATGAAAATACCAAAAATTATTTACTTGCCTCTCATGCCTAAAAACGTTTTTCAAAAAGAGAAGTGATTGGAAAGTTATGCATTGAAGAAGTGAGGGTCGACCTTGAGCACTTGTGTTCATGCTCATGGAAACAATGTATAATTTTTCATGTAAGTTTCTCTATAAATAATTATCCGCTTGTATAAATTCATTGTATTATAAAAATAATGTGCCAAGCCTAGGTTTTAGTATGTTAAGATTGCTTGCTTACTTTGTGCAGAACGAAAACAGAAACTTTGGCTGTAGTGCATGAATTTACATTTTTTACTGGAAAGTCAAATGGGTCTGAAACCTTTTGAACATTACTTCTGTACAAATTTTTCAAATTTTCAAATTTATTTCATAATTTTTGGAGTTATAGAAGTTTACTAAACATTCAGATTACTACAGACTGTCCTGTTCTTAACAGATTCTGTTTTTCGTGTGTTGTTCGCTTATTGTGATGCACCTATGGCTAGTATGTAGGGGTATGAACCATAGAGAAGTTGGAATACAGTAGGTGTAACACCAATATAAACAAATAATGAGTTAATTACAGTACCTTAAAGTGGTAGTTTGCTTTATTACACTAACCAATCTCACAAAGTTTTTGTTTAAGTTTTTGTGAATGAAGTGTTTGAAGAACGAGGAGTTACCGATGTGAGAAGAATAAAGAGAGACAAGAGTTCAAGCTTGGGGATGACCAAGGCACCCCATGTAAATATTTCAAAGGATACTCAAGCATCTAAGCTTGGGGATGCCCCGGTTGGCATCCCGTCTTTCTTCTTCAACGAATATCGGTATACCTCGGTTTTTGTTTTGTTCACATTGTTTGTGTCCTTTGTGTTTTTATTTTTCTTTAAGAATCATGCTAGTATGAGATATCTATTCATTGATTTATAGAATACTTCATGTGCTTCACTTATATCTTTTAAGTATGATCCTATAGAATTTCTCTTTGTGCTTCACTTAAATCGTTTGAAGTATGGCTTTATAGAATGCTTTGTGCGCTCCACTTATATATTGAGCTTGGATATTGGTTAGTCTATATTGATTGTAGAATGCTCCAGGAACTTCACTTATATATTTTGGAGTATGAATAATACTATAATTTAAAGTGGGTTTGGAAGAGTGTCAACTTTAGGAATTAGTGATCCCACTATCTTGGAGGGTGTTGAATCTTCGTACGATATTTATGAAAGTGGATTTGGAAGAGTGTCAACTTTAATTAGTATTCCACTATTTCGGAAGAGGTTCCAATTGAGTATGAGAACAAAGTTGCTATCCATGATGCTACTGAAAATTATTATGAGGGAGGAATATGTGCTTGTAGGAGTTGCAATAATATCAAGTTTCCTCTCTATGTGCTTAAAGTTTTAAAGTTAAACTTGTTTTGCCTTCCTATGCTAGTTGATTCTTGTTCCTATAAATTGTGTGTTCACAAAATCCCTAGGCATAGGAAGTGAGTTAGATTTAAATGTCCTAGTCATATTCTTCATGATGCTCTTTTTATGTTTCAACTCTTATCTTTTATGTGAGCATCATTGAAATCATCATGCCTAGCTAAAAGGCATTAAAGAAAAGCGCTTGTTCGGAGACAACCCAATATTTATCCTTACTGTTTTTGTGTTTCCACATGATTAGGCCACTATATTAATCATGTTTTATAGCTTATGTTCCAATAAAGTGCCAAGTAAGACCTTTGGGAAGACTTGGGTGAAAGTTGATGTGATCTTGCTGTAAAAAAAAGAAACTTTGCGCTCACGAGATTAGCTGTCATTTTTTACAGAAGAGTTATTTTGAGTTTAATCTTTTTGCATAAGATTAATAGACAAATTCCTCAGGTCCACCAATTTATTTCATAATTTTTGGAGTAGCATAAGTATGGTTATTGTTCAGATCATTACAGACTGTTCTGTTTCTGACAGATTCTGTTTTCATTGGATAGTTTGCTTGTTTTCTAGTTTCTATGGCTTATATTTCTCAATATAAATTGTATAAATGATATGTTACAGTAGGAATTATGTGAAAACAATTATGAACCTTGTATTTTACAGTACCAAAGTGCATGGTTTACTCTTTATCATACTAACCTATCTCACGAAGTTCCATTAAGTTTTGTGTGATTGAAGTTTTCAAGTTTTGGGTGAGATATCGATATGAGGAGAATAAGGAGTGGAAAGACCCTAATCTTGGGGATTCCCAAGGCACACCAAGGTAATATTCAAGGATGACTCAAGCGCCTAAGCTTGGGGATGCTCCGGAAGGCATCCCCTCTTTCGTCTTCAAAACTATCGGTACACCTTACTCGGAGCTATATTTTTATTCGTCACATGATATGTGTTTTACTTGGAGCGTCATTTTCTTTTGTTAGTATTAGCTTGCTGTTATTTAGATTAGCGTTTTGCATCTTTATTTTTAATAAAAATGTCAAGGATAGCCTTTACCATGCTTATTTTGCTAGTATACATGTTGCTGTTTGAAAACAAAAAATTTACCGCTGTTGCAAAAATTCCCTAGAAAAGTAAGAGAATGATATAATGTTGAAACTTTTTGAATGTTGAGCTCTGATAAATCTTCTACAGCGTAGTATTTTTGTCATAATTTTTGGAGTTAGGGAAGTATTGATACTCTTGCATTCTTTACAGGCTGTACTGTTCTGACAGATTGCTGTTATGTTTGCATTGTTTGCATATGTTTGCTTGTTTAATGATTCTATTTGAGAATAGGAGTATTAAATATGCAGAGGCATTTAGTATGAAATGTTAAATAATAATTCTAGTGATTTGTTACAGTAGAAAATGATAATGTTTTGCATTGGTTTATACTAACCTATCTCACGAGTTCTTGTTGAGTTTGGTGTGGATGAAGCTTTTGATAAAAAGAGAAACCATGATATGAGAGGAATTAAGGAGATATAAAAGTTCAATCTTGGGGATACCCAAGGCACCCCAAGATAATATTCCAAGAAGTCTCAAGCATCTAATCTTGGGGATGCCCCGTTAGGCATCCCATCTTTCTTCTTCAATAACTATCGGTTAGTATCGGTTGAACCTAAGTTTTTGCTTCTTCACATGAGTTGTGCTATCCTTGCAATGTCATTTTATTTTGTTTTACTTGCTGTTTGAATAAAATCATTGGATCTGAAGTTCTGAATAGAAAAGGAACCCTCCCATGGCTAGTTAATTATTTGACTACTCGGTGTCTTTCACTCATATCTTTTAGAGTAGTTTGTCATTTACTCATGTGCTTCATGTATATCCTATGAGTACATGGGGGAATGAATTGAATGTCTTAAATCTGAATTTTTATATGTTTCATATGATTATAAAATGGTTAGTGATGACTTCACACATAGAAAGTATGAGGCATAAAAGTTGTTGAGAGTTGGCAAACATAGTTTTGGTCATCGTTGCAATTAATAGGAAGTAATAAGGAAAGAACGGTTCACATACAAATATATTACCTTGGACATCTTTTATGATTGTTAATCACTCATTAAGTATGACATGGTAAAAGAGTTGACGTTGGACAAGGAAGACAACGTAATGGTTTATGTTTTCCGACATCTCAATTAAAGTATATTGTCATTGACCTTCCAAACATGTTGAGCTTGCCTTTCCCCCTCATGCTAGCCAAATTCCTTGCACCAAGTAGAGATACTACTTGTGCTTCCAAATACCCTTAAACCCATTTTTTCCATGAGAGTCCACCATACCTACCTATGGATTGAGTAAGATCCTTCAAGTAAGTTGTCATCGGTGCAAGCAATAAAAATTGCTCTCTAAATATGTATGACTTATTAGTGCAGAGAAAATAAGCTTTGTACGAACTTGTTGTGGAAGTAATAAAAGCGACATATTGCATAATAAAGGTCCACATACATGGGGCAATATAAAGTGACATTCTTTTGCATTAAGATTTTGTGCATCAACCCTAAACGCGCATGACAACCTCTGCTTCCCTCTGTGAAGGGCCTATCTTTTACTTTATGTTTTTACTTTATGCTTGAGTCAAGGTGATCCTCACCTTTTCCTTTTTCATTTTATCCTTTGGCAAGATCCTCGTGTTTGAAAGATCATGATATATACATCCAATTGGATGTAAGTTAGCATGGGCTATTATTGTTGACACCACCTAAAGGTGAATACGTTGGGAGGCAACACAATAAGCCCATATCTTTCTCAGTGTCCGACTGAAACTCCATAACCACAAGTATTGCGTGAGTGTTAGCAATTGTAGAAGACTATATGATAGTTGAGTATGTGGACTTGCTAAAAAGCTCTATTCTTGACTCTTTCTGATGTTATGATAAATTGCAATTGCTTCAATGACTGAGATTATAGTCTGTTAGTCCTCAATGAAGTTTCTGAACCATACTTGACATTGTGAATACATTGTTACTTGATCATGAAAAGTCTTATGAGATAAGCTACTATTATGACACATAATGATGCTAGAGAAGGTGATTGAAATTATCATTGATCAAACTTGTGCACCTAATAGCATTCACACTTCATAATTTTTTTCTATTATCATTTACCTACTCCAGGACGAGCAGGAATTAAGCTTGGGGTTGCTGATACATCTCCAACGTATCTATAATTGATGAAGTATTCATGCTATTATATTATCCATCTAGGATGTTTTATATGCATTTATATGTCATTTTATATGATTTTTGGGACAAACTTATTAACCTAGAGCCCAGTGCCAGTTTCTGTTTTCTCCTTGTTTTAGTGGTTTACAGAAAAGGGATACCAAATGGAGTCCAATTGACGTGCCAATTTTTAAGGATTTTTTCTGGACCAAAAGAAGACCGCGGAGCATCGGAGTTGGGCCAGAGGAGTCCCGGGCTGCACACGAGAGAGGGCGGCGCCACCCCCTGGGGGGCGGCCCCCTATCTCGTGGACAGCCCGGAGGCCCCCTTGACGTGAAACCAACGCCAAAAAATCCTATAAATACTGAAACTTTCGGGAATTAACCTAGATCGGAAGTTCCGCCGCCGCAAGCCTCTGTAGCCACGAGAAATCAATCTAGGCCCTCTCTGGCTGCCTGCCGGAGGGGGCCATCATCACCGGAGGCCATGGAGGAGGATCTCGAGAGGCCATCATCTCCATGAAGGCCAAGGACAAGAGGGGGAAAGCCATGGAGGAGGAAGCACAAGGGGGAGAACCTCTCCTCCTCTCTCTTGGTGGCACCGGAGTGCCATTGGGAGGGGAATCATCGCCGAGTGCAATACGTTCATGATTCGCTTATAGTGGGTTGCTAGAGTGACAGAAGCTTAAACCCGAGTAAGGGGGTTGTTGCGTATGGGATAAAAGCGGACTTGATGCTTTAATGCTATGGTTGGGTTTTATCTTAATGAATCTTTAGTATTTGCGGATGCTTGCTAGAGTTCCAATCATAAGTGCATATGATCCAAGTAGGAAAAGTATGTTAGTTTATGCCTCTCCCTCATATGAAATTGCAATGATGACTATCGATCTTGTTAACAATTCCTTAGGAAAATTCCGCACACCGATCCACCATTATTCCACACTCGCTATTTATATTATTTAGTAATATATTCTAACTTTATGATAACAGCACCTACTTTTATATTTTAGCTCTCCGTTATCATACAAAGTTATCCTCTTTATACCCACAACACAGTTTTATTTCTTGTTTCTAGTTGGAAGCAAACGTCCGGTGCACGTAGAGTCGTATCAGTGGCAGATAGGGCTTAAGAGAATATTGATCTTACCTTTAGCTCCTTGTGGGTTCGACACTCCATACTTATCACTTCCACCTTTGGGAATTGCTACGATGATTCCCTAAACTTGGGGATTATCACACGTCGACCTGGCCATGAAAGCCGCTGCTACTTAGGCACCGTTCGGTGGGACGGCGCCTTGAGTCGAGGAGGTGGACGTCGTCAATGGATGCATCTCTTCTTCTTACCTCCTGTAACCATCACTGCATCGCCTCGTGGCCTTAATGTTTTATTAGCATACTACTCCCTCCGTTCCCAAATATAAGTCTTTCTAAAGATTCCAGCAAGTGACTATACTACATACGGAGCAAAATGAGTGAATGTACACTCTAAACTATGTCTACATACTACATCTGTATGCTGTATTCCATTTGAAATAGTATCTAAAAAGGCTTATATTTATGAACGGAGGCAGTATATGGCGTTTTTATTCCAGTCGTAACGTTTTCACTGTGAGGTGGGGCCGCAGTTGAGCAAACCCACCCCGCCCACCGGGCGTCGGCGGAGTTTAGAATTAGAAGAGAGAAACGAGGGAGGAGAGCTAGCTGTAGCACGGACGCTGTTGTTAGATGGGACTCGTGTTTATAGAATAGGAGTACTGAGCACTCATGCCTCTTTTTTTGGGAAAAATTAGTCGTATGTCTAGTACCACTAGTTGGGTGCGTGCGACCTATAGCTGTCATCACTTTAGGTCTCCTTTTTGAACCGCAGCAACGCTTCACAGTACATATTTTTTCACGCATTTATCCTCCTATATGTACTCCTAGGCTATTTCCACATGCTCCCATTCGCCGACATGTGGGACATAGAGCATCTGGGTCGTAGTGCATGCACGACTCAGAGCATATGACGGGGTACTTTACATTTTAGACCTCACAAATTACATGCAAACCCCCCGCGGAAGAATAAATAAATGAATGAATTACTACATGAAACCGGATTATTTTCATGAAAACTGGAGCACGTTCATTAAAGTTTGGACATAACACCTTTATAAAAAATGACCGGACCTAAACCAGTCTAAGGGCCTGATACGTCTCCAACGTATCTATATTTTTTGATTGTTCCATGCTATTATATTACCTCTTTTGGATGTTTAATTATGGGCTTTATTTTACACATTTATAACATTTTTGGGACTAACCTACTAACCGGAGGCCCAGCCCGTATTGCTTTTTTTTTTGCCTATTTTAGTATTTCGAAGAAAAGGAATATCAAACGGAGTCCAAACGGAATGAATCCTTCGGGAGCATGCTTTTTGGAACGAACGTGATCTAGAGGACTTGGAGTGCAAGTCAAGAAGCAGACGAGGCCCCCCACGAGATAGGAGGCCACGCCCGCCCTGTAGGGCGCGCCCCCTGTCTCGTGGGCCCCTTGGGCGGCCACCGACGTACTTCTTCCTCCTATATATACCTACGTACCCCGAAAACATCCAGGGGTACCACAAAACACAATTTCCACCACCGAAACCTTCTGTATCTGCGAGATCCCATCTTGGAGCCTTCACTGACACTCTGCCGGAGGGGGAATCGACCATGGAGGGCTTCTACATCAACATCCTTGCCCCTCCGATGAGTTGTGAGTAGTTTACCACAGACCTACGGGTCCATAGTTATTAGCTAGATGGCTTCTTCTCTCTTTTTGGATCTCAATACAATGTTCTCCCCCTCTCTTGTGGAGATCTATTCGATGTAAACTCTTTTTGCGATGTGTTTGTCGAGATCCGATGAATTGTGGGTTTATGATCAACTTTATCTATGAATAATATTTGAATCTTCTCTGAATTCTTTTATGTATGATTGAGTTATCTTTGCAAGTCTCTTAGAATTATCAGTTTGGTTTGGCCTACTAGATTGATCTTTCTTGCCATGGGAGAAGTGCATAGCTTTGGGCTCAATCTTGCGGTGTCCTTACCCAGTGATAGAAAGGGTTGCAAGGCACGTATTGTATTGTTGCCATCGAGGATAACAAGATGGGGTTTATATCATATTGCTTGAGTTTATCCATCTACATCATGTCATCTTGCTTAATGTGTTACTCTATTCATATGAACTTAATACTCTAGATGCAGGCAGGAGTCGGTCGATGTGTGGAGTAATAGTAGTAGATGCAGGCAGGAGTCGGTCTACTTGTTATGGACGTGATGCCTATATACATGATCATGCCTAGATAATCTCATAACTATGCGCTTTTCTATCAATTGCTCGACTGTAATTTGTTCACCCACCGTAATACTTATGCTATCTTGAGAGAAGCCTCTAGTGAAACCTATGCCCCCCGGGTCTATCTCTTATCATATTTGCTTTCAATCTACTTTTATTTGCATCTTTAGTTTTTGCATCTATATTATAAAATACCAAAAATATATTTATCTTATCATACTATCTTTATTAGATCTCACTTTCGCAAGTGGCCGTGAAGGGATTGACAACCCCTTTATTGCGTTGGTTGCGAGTTCTCAGTTTGTTTGTGTAGGTGTGTGGGACTTTTGAAGATCCTCCTACTGGATTGATACCTTGGTTCGCAAAAACTGAGGGAAATACTTACACTACTATTGCTGCATCACCCTCTCCTCTTCGAGGAAAACCAACGCAAGCTCAAGACGTAGCAGGGCCTCTTTGATTTTTCCTGCAAAAAAGGGCCTCTTTGATTCGCAGGATACTGAAAACACAGGAATGGGGAAAGTATGATGGCCATGAACCGAGACGAGGAGAACTCTAACTCAGTTAGAGGTTAGAGTTAGATTCTAACCCAGAACTAACTCTAAACCAAAGAGGTGTATGGATGGCAGGGTTAGATTGACAATAAATGCTCTATCTCAATCATTTGACTACTTTGGACCCTATTTTTAGTCAGACTAAAATAAGTCCCTTGGATCCAAGCACCCTCTTGGTGTGGCCGGCTCTTCTGTGGCCTCCTCCCGCTCACAATTGACATAAAGGAACCATCTATACAAATCAAGCATGCAAAACATGATAATTTTTACTTTGTCCATACAAATGAGATATCCCACTTAAACATACAAGTCGTCAATCAAGCTTCACAAAATAATAAAACACTTCATGAAACAAAGAATGAGCTAACTCATCACGGAAGTCATTCTCGATAGGGAGGGAGCCCGAAGCCCCTCATGCACCGAGGGAGGAGCTCGCCATCATCGCTCTGGAGGAAGGCTCTGTAGAGCCCAAGCCCCGGGAACCCCTCCGACGTCGGCCCTTGCGAGTTGAGGTCGACACCGGCATGGGTAGCAGGGCCGGCCGCTTGCCGCCGACTGGGAACTTAATCTTTGGGCCTCTAGAAATAATGCAAGCCTGTAACTAAAATACCTAGAAAGGTGAACTGAATCTTTGGGCCTCTAGAAATAATGCAAGCTTGAAACTGAAATACCTAGAAAGGTGAACTGAATCTTTGGGCCTCTAGAAACAATGCAAGCCTGAAACTGAAATACCTAGAAAGGTGAACTGAATCTTTGGGCCTCTAGAAATAATACAAGCCTAAAACTGAAATACCTAGAAAGGTGAACTGAATCTTTGGGCCTCTAGAAATAATGCAAGCCTGAAATTGAAATACCTAGAAAGGTGAACTGAATCTTTGGGCCTCTACAAATAATGCAAGCCTGAAATTGAAATACGTAGAAAGGTGACCTGAATCTTTGGGCCTCTAGAAAGATTTATTACCTCCTCAATCAGCATCAAACAATTCCATGTGTGAACCACAAATCTATAGCAAGTTTGATCAGGATCTACATTTCCAAATCATAATTAGCGCTAGAGCAAGCAAGATCAATGATATGGCCGTGAGACAGAGAAGGAACGAACAAACTCACCCCTCTCGCAACCTCCCTGGTAGATGCTCTGCTGCCACGCACGACAGAGGGAGAAAAACGACTGGTGAAGGGGGAGCGGGGCGACCTTGGAAGGCCGGAGGGAGAGGGCGGCCGGAAGGAGAGGGCGGCTGGAGGAGAGAGAGGGAGAGCGGCGCTTGGGCGGGCGACCCTATGGGGAACAGAGAGGAGTTGTGCGAGAGGGGGGAGCGATCTGGTGCGGGCAGGGGAGATTTTTTTAGTTCTCTTTTAGTGGGCCTGAGGATAACTAACCCAATTAGAACCTCTCCACTGGGCTAGTTTTTTTAGCTGGGTTAGAGCAAACTACCTCAAACTAACCCCTCTTATTTCGATAATTTGAGGCTATTTCTCCCAAACTAGCTCTAATTCAGGGATCCAAACAAAGAGGAGTGTTACTGTACATGCTACAGTGTGGACCGTAGCACATTGTTTTTTATGGCCATATCACCACATTGTTTTCTACTGCTGGTTCACTGGGCTACCGTGGTTCGCACTGCTGGTTCACTGGGCTGCCGTGGTACGCACTCCTCCAACCTGAGTAGTACTCCCTCCATTCCTAAATATAAGTCTTCGTAGATATTTCACTGTGGACCACATACAGATGTATATAGATGCATTTTATGCGTAGATTCACTCATTTTTCTCTGTATGTGGTCCATAGTGAAATCTCTCCAAAGACTTATATTTAGGAACGGAGGGAGTAGTATAGTACTAGTATATACCGCATCATTCTTTGCTCCTTCTTACTACTCCGACATGTGGGAGAGCCAGCATCCGGGTCGACGTGTCATGCACCAGATTAGAGCGCGGAAGGGAAGGGGGGCATCACCCCGGTCGGAGCACCAGTAATTCATGACTATAGTGAGTGGTCATATCACAAGTCTTTCCAGCAGTAACGCAAAGGTCAAATCGCACAGCCCCACTCACTCACCCTCCTCGCCTCTCTGTCAAACCGCCTACCCGAAAACTGCCGCGCGTACTGCCCAGGAAAAGCCCCGCCCTCAACTTTTAACTATGCGAAAATAGTTCGAGCTTGTTCGTTCTATATAAATACAGTACTTACTGTATGTTTATTCACCCGTGGGGTTGTTCAATGAATGGAGGGGCGGGGAGCACAAGTGAACAATACTGTAGTACTACTAGTAGTAAGTAGGAGTCGTATAGTAGTCACCTTAAATAGAGAGTTTCTTTTCTTTAATGCCACGTACAAAAATTGAAACGCTTGTTGTGGAGAGAAAAAGATAATCACTCCACTATATATGGACACAGGGGCCTGAGCGCTTGCTTTACTATGGTTGCTCTCTTCATTCTCTCATCCTCTCCAGATATAAACAAGACAGCGGTAGCAACATTTTCTCTTTGCTCACCGCTGGTCACAGATCCGGCCGGATCCCTTCAGCCGGTGTGTGTAGAGGACTAAAAGGTGCATCGTTCACGCGGTCATCGCCACCGAGGGAGGAAACCCACAGCTGCCGGAGGGGCCCGATCCTCTGACCGTGCCGTTCTCTCCAACACAGCGCCGACTCGGGAGGTCCTCCGACCCTTCTTCCTCCCTGCCGTATTGTCCGCAGATCCGACCTGTCGCTGCCGACATCCCGATGACCCTCAGGTATAAGTTCTTCGAAAGTGGCCTTGCTCTACTGCCCCAGCTCCCCACGTGTCTGCATGTGCATCTTTTTCTACTCCCATTAGCTCTTCCAAAGCCACCGAAATTTTTAGTATTATTAGAGGTAAAGCTACTTCATGCATTCGAATCTAGGGCTTTGTTCAAACAACAAAGAAAGGGGGGAAAGTTGTAGCATGAATCTAGGACTTGATTCAAAGAGGAAATAATATGGTGAAAGTAGTAGAGACAGGATACCAACCGGTCTCTTGGTTGAAAAGGGAAATAATGGGAAAACGCAGTACAAACTGGATAAGGAACAGATCTATTATTGGTTGAAAAAAGGATAGAAAGTGGCGGCTGGTGGACAAATAAACAGAGTATGTCCAGGGTTAGATTTGCTGCAATCACATAGTAAAAGGTCTCTTGGATTAGATTTGCTGCCCTCACATAGTAAAAGGTCTCAGGATTAGATTTTCTGCCATCATATAGTAAAAGGTCTCGGGATTAGATTTGCTGCCCTCACATAGTAAAAGGTCTCCAGGATTAGATTTTCTGCCCTCACATAGTAAAAGGTCTCCAGGATTAGATTTGTTGCCCTCACATAGTAAAAGGTCTCCAGGATTAGATTTGCTGCCCTCACATAGTAAAAGGTCTCCAGGATTAGATTTCTGCCCTCACATAGTACAAGGTCTCTAGTATTAGGTTTGCTACCCTCACATAGCATGAACAAGCTCTGCATCACCACTTTATGCCTCCTTGTAGGTACATTGTGCTGATGCGTCCACTGTCACATGTCCTTATACCAACCTTTTGTTGTTGTTAATGTAAGGGCGCATGTAAAATGAAGCGATCACACTGTTACCTTAGGGACATGTCTAACCAGCGTTATTGTTAATCTAATGCCTCCAGTGATAAGATGCAATTAAACTGTGTTACAAATGGCACTCCTGCTGTTTTCCCCAGTATGATAAGTAAGTTGTTCCTTTACGCTGCTGAGTGTCCTGGTGTCCCCACGGTCCCATGCCCTTAAACCAACTCTTTAGCTGCTGTTGATTTACTGTGTCTGGTGAACAAGCAATGCCACCATTAAAGTAATCCCATATTTGAGGAATCTCATTGTTGATCGTAATGCTTCTGGTAACATGAAGCATTACTGACGTTTTAAAATTTCTACTGTCCTTGCATGATTGCCATGAGCATAATGAAGATGCTTCTTTCCATTTTGTATATGTTTCGTATATTCTTATTGACCAGCAACTATTTACTTTCTATCATTTTGTGCAGATAGGGATATCTATTTCACCTTGGTGCTATTGTGACCTTTTGGTGAACTGCACAAACACTTTTTTTGGAATGAGTGTCTTGTGCAGTTCAACTAAATTGTCACGTGGGAAACATCTTTCAATTTTGGTGGAACTACACAAAATGGTGATTGGAGTTTCCAAAATCTCCGTCAAGTTCTGCTGGTAATCTCGTGCAACATTTTATAAGCCTTTGCAAGATGGAGCCGTCACTGTCACCACAATGGCACTTTATTTTAGTGGAACTGCACAAAAGGATAAGAAAATTATAGTTTGACCTTACATGATCCGGATAGCCAACCTTAATGTTCCTCAATTTTAGTGCAACTGCTAAAGAAGAACCTGCCAGCTCACAAGAGCAAGTACTTCTTGCTAGCTGAATGATGCAATCTTTGCTTCATTTCAGGTGAACTAGAGAAAAAGGTGTATGAATTGAATCATGGAACTCTAGGCAGACCTCATCCAAGTAGAGTTAGAGGTTGAGTTCAAGGAGACCGCTATTAAAGTGAAATCATGCTATCTTGTCTCCTTGTTTGTACTGTGCAAACATGATGTGCAAACAAGAATACTCAACTACAGATGTTGTGACGGTCAAGAGCATTCGCCAAGTTCTTTGATTGTATGACATGGCTAGCCAAGATGGATTTAGTCCCGATATTCACCTTATCAAAAGGCTCTAATGGGTTGGTTCTGAATCTTGCAAGCTGGGAATCAGTGAGATGTGTAGGCATCTTTGTTGTACTTATTATTTGAATCTTATTTGTTGGTTCTGAATCTTGCAAGCTGGGAATCAATGAGATGTGTAGGCATCTTTGTTGTACTTATTATTTGGATCTTATTTGTTGGTTCTGAATCTTGCAAGCTGGAAATCAACGAGATGTGTAGGTATCTTTGTTATTTGGATCTTATTTGTTGGTTCTGAGTCTTGCAAGCTGGGAAACACGGCATGATGATGCAGAGGACAACAACCATAACAAACAGTTCAAACTTGCTAGTATTATCTCTGTGAAAGTGCGACAAATGTGCTGATCGTGTGCATCCTGAGAATAATAATTCTAATTGTTGCGCATGTTGATCCTGTGGCACTGATAGAACGAGCGAATGCATTGCTTGTTTTAAGTATAAATTTCTATTAAAGCTATTTAAATTTAAGTAAAGTGACCACTAACTCCTGTTATTACAGTACCAATACAGACCCGCTCGTGAACCGAGGTGTGGCCGGAGTAGGTTTCTTAATGGAGGCGTTTGAATGCACTGAGGGTGCATCTTCTGCCGGGCATGCAGCGGACGAGGGAGGGGTAGTAACTGTTGTCGCCTGTACACACTCAGCTTACTGTTGAATCCAGTTCCTCAAGAGCTGAAAAATGAACTGCTGCCGCCGCCTACACACTCGTTCACTCGAAGAGACTCCAATGGCGATCCAAGGGGTGAGCCTGTTGGATATGGACTTAGCAAGGAGTTCCCCTTTGAGTTCGCCGTTCAGTCCTATGGCTGCACCAAGTTGAATGTGATGTACACCAACGATACGGACTCAGTGAAGCTCTGCGTCGCCTCAGTCCTATGGCTGCACGAGGTTCTGGAGCATTCGCCCGTTTCACCGGCAGCGCCGACTGCACCTTTACTATGGTGGAGAGAAGGAAGAATGTGACTATTCAGCCATCTGGTGCAACAAGCTTGTCGACATCCAGAAGCAATACAAGATCATCAGCAACGGGCAGGAGAAGAACTCCGTGGTTGACCTCGCTGAGACCATCATCGCCCCCTGATACGCTAACATGAAAGAAGACGACCTGAACACGTGGGAGGTACCTCTGAATCTAGCCTACATAACCTACACGGCCAAGGACGCATACGCATGCTACGACATGTACAGGCAGATCTTGGACATGAGCGCGTGTTGCTTCCCGTAACCGACAAGTACACGGACATCCGCAGCGTCATGATCAAGCGTGCCACGAAGGTTTAGATGTTGTACTTTATCTGTTTATAAGCACCTTTATCATCTGAGTGTTTCATGCATTAGCCTATGTGTCGTAATTATCTGTTTTGTCCGAAATATTTCTTTTAAGAACCCATTAACCTGATTGCTTTTTTTAGTGGCTATTTGCTTATGTATGTAAACTAGTTCACTTGTCCGTAAAAAAAAACTAGTTCACTCGGCTGCCGTGCTTTGAATCTCCTTCCTCCCAACATATTCCCCTCTTCAGGTGGACCTAGCAGGTCTCTGAATTTTCTCCCACTTTCTTTTTCGATGTAAACTGAGTTTTCTCGCAGTACTTTCCCCTAGAACCAACTCAACTGTCCCACGTCTAGCCTAAAAAATAATAATACCCCACGTACTATTAACTCATCAAATTAAAATGATATTTTATTTCGTAAGTTGTAAGTTCTTACAAAATAATAATAATAATTGTTTATATATAACTTGGCAAGTTAACTCCTAGTGATTGCGTACATAAGCTTGCAAAGATTTTCCTGACGTGCAATCATGTGTTTATGTTTTTATAACATTTCTCCGTCTAGCCCAACATGATATTTTCACCCAGCCCAGCAAGTCCGCAGATTTCGAGAAAAATGCAAATGGGATTTAAACGGGCTGCATAGATGCTACATCATTGTTTCACCCAGCCCACCAAATGGACTAAAAAGACAAATGGACTGGCTGACATGTGGGCCAGTAGGTCGAAGCCTAAGAAGGCGTTGGATTTACATCCAACGGCCAGCATTCTTCTTCAATCTCTCGTCTTCTTCCCCTAGCGTTACCGGAACCGCCTGCTCCAGCCTTCGGCGTCCAGCGGCATTGTTTTGCGCTCCTTAGTGAAACGCTACCCCGCCGACGGCCAGGCCATCCCTCCACTCCGCACCTCCTGTTATTCTCTGCCGAGTGTAGGCCCACCCCGCACCCGAACTAGTCAAGTTTCCCACTCCTCTCCGTCTGCGACTCCACTGCCGCGTCTTCCCCATCTACGGGTCGTTCCAGTCTGGGGCCTCGCCGTCGTCCACCGCCTCGGTGCGCTCGGCGCGGCGTGGTCAACATACGAGAGTCATCGGAAGAGGACTGTACGTGGAGAGCCTGACGGCTGGGACCCACGAGGTCCATGGTTGCAGGCAAGGAAAGTTCCTCCTTATAACGCACTCTATGTGGGAAGGGCTTCTATATTTTGCGAAAAAAACGTTCCCCCCACTGACAGGTCGGACCTACCAGCTATATCTTCGCACGCAAGGAAGTGCCTCCTTATTACGCACCAAAAAATGATTACCCCCTGCTAGCAGGGACCCACCATAGTGGGTGGCTGACTTGTGGGCCTACTAAATTGACGAGGACGGAGGGCTTTGTCAACTTAGTCAATATGAACGATTCTAGCTCCAGTGACCGTACGATGTCCATCCAATGGCCATAGTGCTTCTTCAACCTCTGGTCTTCTTGCTCCAGCCGCCCAAAGCAGCGCCGGTCGTTCCGCGTGTTCCTGCCTCTCGTGGCCGACTGTGATGTCGTGGAGGCCTCATCGACCCCTACTACTCCCACCGCTAGCCCAGGGTATCCCTTTACTCACCCAGACCCCCTGTTATTCTGCGGCGACGGCAGCCTCACGCCACAGCCGAACCAGTGAACCCTCGTACTCCTCTCCGCGTGGGCATCCACTGCCACGTCTTCCCCGGCTCCGCGTCGTCCCCTTCCTAGGCCTCACCGTCGTCCACCACCTTGGTGCTCTCGGTGCGGCGTGGTCAATGTGGTCAACGACCGACTTCCATCGAAAGAGTACTGTACGTGGAGAGGCTGACAGCTGGGTCCATGGCCACAGCCCAGTTTTTTGTGATTTGCCAAGTAAGTCGCTTTATCAGACCTGCTGGGCTGCAAATCTTTCAAGACAAGGAGAGTTTCATCTGCTGGCAAAGAAAATGGCCTATCAGTAATGAGAAATGGGTTGTACATTTTTAAAACTCATCAAACCGGCAATTAGTTTCAAATATATTTTTTTCATTTCAAGATTTTAAATTACATTAATTTTTATGCATGGAGAATTTGTTGGATTTTATATTGATATACATTTATTTTTAAAATCAGTTTGAATGTGAGTCGAAATTTCGGGATTAAAAACAGTTCGGACCGCACCGAAATATGCAAAATTTCGTATAATTTTTTAACCGTGGCCACAATATGGGCTGTAATGCTAACAAAAAGAATATGGGCTCCAAAAAAACCTTAAGAATTAGCAAATGGACTGTAAATTATTAGAAATAATGGCAGATGGGTTGTATGCTGTTTTTCACAGATTTGAGGCTTTCCTAAAAAAAAGGTTGACGCACAAGCAGTGACTGTTGGATGTCCATCCAATGGCCGTCGTGCTTCTTCAATCTCTGCTCTTCCTACTCCAGCCGCTCAAACAAGCGCCGGTGGGACTGCCTGCTCCTTCCTCCCCGCAGCCGGCTGTGCTGCCGCGTAGGCCTCACCGCCCCACCATACTCCCATCGCTAGCCTAGCCATCCCTCTACTCACTCACACCTGCTGTTATTCTCCGACGACGACAGACGAACCAGTAAACCCTCATACAGTCGTACTCCCCTACGCGTGGGAAACAACTGCCGAGTTTTCCCTGCCTCCGTGTCGTTCCCTTCCTAGGCCTCGCCGTCGTCCACCGCCCTGGTGCTCTCGGCGCGGCCTGGTCAACATGGTCAACAACCGACATGCATCTGAAGTCACTACAAAAAAAAGACACATCCGTGACATTTTGGGTCGAACGAATTTTTTTCCTATCATACATATGACACTTCTATGGCGATAATTGTGACAAAACCCGGTATCATCATAGATGTGGTGGGCTCCTACTTCTATGACAAAAAATCATGACAGAAAATGGGCTTTTCATCCTGGGCGGGCCGGAGACGCAGCTGCATGACATTCTTTGGGCCATCCATGACAGAAAAAACCGTGGTAGAAGCGAGGGGGAGGAAAATTTCAGGGAGTTGCCGGTTACGGTGGGAGGTCGGGGGCCGAGCGATGCGCGTTTCTCTCGTACACGTGCGAGGCGTTGGCTATAGCTGAACCCGAGCGAGGCGTTGGGCTCTAATTGAACCCGAGAGATTGCACTGCAGGCTACACATTACTGAACCCGAGCGATCGATCGATGGCTGTTAACTGAACCTGATGGAGCGATTCCTTCGCTACTGCTGCTAACTGAAGCCGACCGATTGGATGAACAGTGAGCGTTGTGGGGGGGGGGGTTCGATGAACAGTGAGCGGTGGTGTTGCCTCTGGATGAACAGGACCCCGTGGTGTGGAGGGTTGGGTGAATAGTAGACGGTGGAGGGGTGGCCGTGGAGGGGTGGTTGAACAGGACCCCGTGGTGTGGAGGGCTGGATGAACAGTAGACGGTGGAGGCTGGAGGAGGTCGACGGTAGCCCGTGGAGGCTGGAGGAGGTCGACGGTGGAGATGAACAGTATCCCGTGGAGTCCCGTTTTGCGGTACGCCACACCCCTCCAGATGAACAGGATCCCCGTTTCGACTGTAGGAGGTCCGTTTCGTCCGTTTTGCGGTACGCCACACCCCTCCCGATCAACAGGACCCCCGTTTCGACCGTAGGAGGTCCGTTTCCTCTGTTTTGCGGTACGCCACACCCCTCCCGATCAACAGGACCCCCGTTTCGACCGTAGGAGGTCCGTTTCCTCCATCTTGCAGTACGCCACACCCCTCCGGATCAACAAGACCCTGTTCCGAACGTGGCCGGTCGAACACAAGGCCGTTTCCTCTGTTCTGTGGTACGCCAGGCCTCGTTTCCATCGCCTGTTCCGTCCAAGCTGGTTGGCTCCCACGCGTTCCTTTGCCTCCCGATGAACACGACGCATTCCGTTGCCTCCCCATGAACACGACGCATTCCGTTGCCTCCCATGAACACGACGATGATGTTGTTTCTCTGTTCCGACCCAGCCATGTACGTATGCGTGAGTAGGCGTTCGAGACCCTGCCCGTATGTACGTATGTGGCCGTATTTTCTTTCTTGCACCCTCGCCACTGTACGTACGTGTACATGCTATGTGCGCACCTCTACTACGACACGTGCGCGCCTCTACATCGACCAGTATGTACGTACACGTTCGCGACCAGAATGACAATGCTTTGTACGCGTCGACCAGGTGGGTCCCGACTATCAGGCACTTCCTTGCCTGCGAGATGTAGCTGGTGGGTCCCAGCAGTCAGGGGGCGAATCGTTTTTTTTTTGCCCAGACGCACTTCCTTGCGTGCGAAGATGTAGCTGGTGGGTCCCAGCAGTCAGGGGGGCGAATCGTTTTTTTTTTGCCCGGAGGCACTTCCTTGCGTGCGAAGATGTAGCTGGTGGATCCTAGCAGTCAGGGGGGCGAATCTTTTTGTTTTTTTGCCCGGGCGCACTTCCTTGCGTGCGAAGGTGTAGCTGGTGGGTCCCAGCAGTTAGGGGGCGAATCGTTTTTTTTTTGCCCGGACGCACTTCCTTGCATGCGATGGTGTAGCTGGTGGGTCCCAGCAATCAGGGGGGAAACGTTTTTTTTGCGAGATATGGTGGCCCGTCCGGTGGGTCCCCGCTGTGAGGTGGAGGAATAATTATTTTGCGCGTAATAAGGAGGCACTTCCTTGCTGTGACCGTGGACCCAGCTGTCAGCCTTTCCACGTACAGTCCACGTCCGATGGAAGCCGTTCCTTGACCACGTTGACCACGCCGCGTCGAGAGCACCAGGGCGGTGGACGACTGCGAGGCCTAGGAAGGGTACGACGCGGAGCTGGGGAAGACGCGGCAGTGGATGCCCACGCGTAGAGGAGTACGAGGGTTCACTGGTTCGCTGCGGTGTGAGGCTGCCATCGCCGCAGAATAACAGGGGGTGTGGGTGAGTAGAGGGATGGCCTGGCCAGTGGTGGGAGTAGTAGGGGATGGTGAGGCCTCCGCTGCATCACAGCCGGCCACGGGAAGCAGGAGCACACGGCACGACCGACGCTGCTTTGGGCGGCTGGAGCACGAAGACCAGAGGTTGAAGAAGCACTACGACCGTTGGATGGACATCATACGGTCACTGGAGCTAGAGTCGTTCATATTGACTAAGTTGACAAAGCCCTCCGTCCCCGTAAACTTAGTAGGCCCACAAGTCAGCCTCCCGCCAAGGTGAGTCCCAGCTAGCAGGGGGAGTATTCATTTTTTTGTGCGTAATAAGGAGGCATTTCCGGTGGGTCCGAGCTGACAGCGGGGGGAACGTTTTTTTCGTGAAATACAGAGACCCTTCCGGTGGGTCCCAGCTATCAGGTGGAGGAATTATTATTTTGCGCGTAATAAGGAGGCATTTTCCTGTGTGGGCCCCTACTGTCAGCCTCTTCCGATGGATGTTGTTTGTTGACCATGTTGACCTCGCTACGCCGAGAGCACAAACGCGGTGGACGAGGGCGAGGCCCAGGAAGAGAACCACCCGGAGCCGGCGAAGCCACCGCAGCGGATGCCCACGCTGAGGGGAGAACGAGCGCTGACTGGTCGGTTGTGGGGTGAGGCTGACGTCGCCGGAAAATAACAGGATGTGTGGGTGGTTAGAGGGATGGCCTGGCGGCAATGCAGCCAGGCACGGGAGGAGGGAGCAGGCAGTCCTGCCGGCACTGGTTTGGGTGGGTGGAGCAGGAAGATCAGAGATTGAAGAAGCATGGCAGCCGTTGGATGGACATCCAACAGTCACTACTCTGTGTTGACTAAGTTGACAAAGCCTTGCGTACGCGTCAAAAAAAATTTAGGACGGCGTCATCGTCAACCTAGTAGGCCCAGAAGTCAGCCTCCAAATCTGTGGAAAACAGCATACAGCCCATTAGCCATTATTTTCAATAATTTACAACCCATTTGCTAATTCTTAAGGATATTTGAAGCCCATATTCTTTTTATTAGCATTACATACCATATATTCTGGGCAGTGCTAAAAAATTCAACGAAATTTTGCATATTTCGGTGGGGTCCGAACTCTTTTAATCACGAAATTTCGAGTCACCTTAAAAATAGTTTTCAAAAAATTATATGAAAATAAAATTCAAAAAACAATTCTCCGCAAAAAAATGAATGAAATTTAGAATCTTAACTAGCAAGATGCCCGTCCGTTGCACGGAACATGCAGATGCATTTGTATGAGTAGTTTATCTTGTGGGAGAAAAGATGATATTTTAATGTAATTGCCAGTTGGCTTTGGTTTTTATAAGAGTAGAGAGTAGAGAAATCCTGAAAAAATGATATTTTAATGCAATTGCCGGTTGGCTTTGGTTCAAAAATTTACAGCCCATTTCTTACAACTTGTAGCCTGTTTTCTGGGGAAGCCCATTTCTTATCCCTCCTCGTCTTGAAAGATTTGCAGCCCAGAAGGGCTGAGAAAAGCAAGTAGGCCTCGGTTTTGGTATTCTCCAAAAAAAAGAACTGGGCTAGCCAATTTCAGAAATAAAAAATATATCAACTGGGCTCGTCATGTGCTTAATAAAAGCGTAAGCGTGGGCTAGACGGGCCAAAGCCCCCGCACAACGCGCAGTTGAGCTCCGTCTCTGAAACTGAAAAACAACCGGGCGAGCTGCTGAGTCCCTGGTGTTATTCGCTTGTTGTGTAATTTTCTCATTTATTGACTACATTTACAATGGTGTGGAACCTAGTTGTCAAACAATTAGGAGGAAGTATTTTATTGGCTTGTAATAATGAGGCACCTGCTTGCGAAATGCAATGACCTTGGTGGGTCCCTACTGTCAGCCTCTCCACGTACAGTCATCTCCTGATTCCTCTTGGTCGTTGACCATGTGGACAACGCCAGACGGCGGCGGGCACAGCGAGCTAACCAAGGCGGAGAACGACGGCAAGGCCTCGGACGGGAACGGACAACAACCATGGAAGATGTGGCAGTGTAGTGGCAGGTGGAGGGGAGTACGAGGGCAACAACATGCAAGTCAAGCATACAAATGGTACAAAAATCCCAAGGATTAATTGTTCATCATATTTTTAGACAAAACCCAGATTGAACATGATAGTAACATCTAACCCAACCAATATTTTTTGCAGTCACAAACAAATGGATCGGTCTGATCCATAAAATTAACATCCTATGCAAAAAAAATTATTTTAGGATGTCTACAACTTATTGTAAATATAAGTCGAGCATGTTTAGAAGCCCATTTGTCCACCAGAAACTTCTTTTTTTGCTGTTCAACATGTTCGTCCGTGAGAAATCTCTTGCTGTAAAAATTAAGCCTCACGGACAATAGTAACCTCGCGTTCAACAGGAAGAATGTGACAAAGCTTCTGTTTGCCTGGTTGGATGCATATCATCCCATCATTATTGTCCTCAAACGAATGTCAAGAGAACTGAGAAAATCTTTGTGCTTATTACGCCAACGATTGGTTATATGTTTTTTCCATGTGGTTCTCCCTAAGTAGATGTCGTGGAATTAACACGTCAGATGTCCTCATGAAAGGACTTAGTCACGGAGCGATCGCTACGGGTTAGCTTGAAGGGGTTAAACTGGACAAGGGACACGGGAGTTTTATACTAGTTTGGCCCCTTCGATGAAGGTAAAAGCCTACGTCTAGTTATGATGGGATTGATTGGGTTTCGATGATTAGGGAGCGAATACGCTTTGCCTGAGTCTCGAGTTGTTGTCTGTTGTCCCTGAAACACCACCGGGTCGTCCCCTTTATATACACAGGTTGACGCCCGGCCAGTCTATAGAGTCCCGAGGCCGGCTCATACAAGGGTCCGGCTCGGTCTCTCTTTTCCTAACTTACAATACAAGTTACATGATTATGGTGGTTTACCACTACGGGCCCTAATCCGCCTTTGGGCTCCGGGCCTCTAAGCTTCATAGTAAAACGCCATCTTCTGAGTCTTCATGGGCTTCAATATAGTTGAGGGTAAACCGTCCCCTCCTGGGCGGTTTATACTCAGTAGTTATATCCCGAACATTAGGCCCCAGATTGATTTGAACCTGTTCATGTCAATTTTCAATACTTAGAAAAATCCTGTGAACACCTTCCTTCGTCTCTCGTAAACTTCCATGATGTCTTCTTTTATAAACTTTGTTAAACCGACGTGACGTCATCTTCTGGATACATCAACGGATCATCATGACGTCGTCTCTGTAAAAAACGAATAAAAAGATTCCCTTCATTTAATGTCATCCCGGAAATCGAGGCGACAGCTGCGCCACTTGCCGCTTTGGATTCCTCGATTCTCGCACCTATCACTTATCTTCCTTTCCTGTTATAAATAAGCCCAACGAGCACTTTCATTTTCTCCCCTTTTCTTCTCATATTCTTCCTCACGACCCGAAGAACCCCAGCACCGCCGCCGCCGTCGATCTTCGAATTTGCACCGACCAAGGCCGCTGCATCACCCTGTTTGTTCCAGAGACCCTGCTGCGCTCCTCCACCGCTGAGTGGCTCTGGTAAGTTCTCTTCCCTGTAACCCTAGATCTCCATTAGGGTTCCAAGTCCATCCATGTTCGTCGCTGTTCATCGGTTCTTCTATGTACGTCCTTCTAGTCTTTCTACTGAATATACATATGTGCGCCTAATAGTTTTAAACTACAGCTAGATCCATGTTGTTAGTTCACCGTACCATAGCTTCTTACTGCTTCTGAGTAGACTCCGTCTGGCTCGTCTCTGTTCCTCTTTATCGCCATAGTAGGGCGCAGGAATATTTCCTTCAGTTATCCGTGGTAGATCCAATATTGTACTGCGGTATTGTGAAACCTGTTTCTGCAACACTTAGTAGATTTTCAATTCTAGCCTTCTGCCTAGGGGCGGTTTAACCTTTGATAGTCAGTCCACCATACACCATTAGCCCTCACTTAAACCACCAACTTGATCTGAACGGCAATTTTCTGGTTTAACACTGAATATTACACTTTAAACCGTCAATTGTAAACTGGCCTTTATTTTTCCTTTCACAGTTTGTCGTTCGAGATGACAAAACAATTCTCTGCTTGCAATTGGGTTCCGTCCCGGATCAGGGAGACACAAATCAATGGATATGTTACCGCTGGTGCTTTAGCCTCAAAAAGGGTCCTTCATTGGCGAGTTCCGGGCTCTGAATGCCCAGCTGAACCTCAAGATGGAGAAGTGATTGTGTTTATGCAACACTTAGACTGGGGATTCAGCCCGCCCGGATCAAAAAAATTCTGGGATGTCCTCGCAAGCTTCCAACTCCATCCACAAGATATTGGACCGAACTCCGTGTCCAATATATGCAACTTTCAAGTATTCTGTGAAGTATACCTTCAAGAAGAACCATCTGTGGAGTTGTTCCGGGATTTTTTCCATTTGAACCGCCGTACAGATTTCTCCGATGGTCCCAACATAGAGCTTGGTGGTGTTTCAATTCAAAAGAGGAAAGAAGTTGACTTCCCTCATGCAAAACATCATAGTCATCCCAAAGATTGGAACCAAACTTGGTTTCGCTGCCGGAACACTGCCCCTGATGGAGAAAACCCTTTGCCGGGCTACCGCCCTCACCGGCTTAGCAATGGTCATCCATTACCTTCACGCTTAACTGCCGCAAAACGGAAGACTTTTGCACCTGAACTCGCCAAGCTCCGGGCTCTCATGGCCAACGGTTTGACTGGCATTGATCTCGTCCGCTGTTGGGTTTCTTGGGGTATTCTTCCTTTAAGCTGCCGCCCCGGATTGATGCATGAATACACTGGCAACATTAAAGATCCTCAACGATATCATGAAATAGTAATGACAGACCTTGAAGTTACTGAGTCCGTAAAGAAGATGCTTGATGAAACGATCTCTGCATGCAGCAAAACCAGGTTGCCACCTTTTTGCGTCTCCAATCAACCGCCTGTGGTAAAGTTCAGCTTAATGCTTACTGATTCGCCTCCGCTTTAATTATTTGCTAACATTCCTTTGCCTTAATTTCACAGGCCAACAGCTCCTTCTGGAAACGGACTAAACCGGCCTGGGCTCCTCGTGCAAAGTCCAAGGCTACCAAGAAAATTGCTAAGAAGAAAACCGCCGAGTCCTCTGATCCGCCAGAAGATGATGAATCGGATGCAGAGGTAGAATTTGACTCAGTTGGTTCCTTTTTCGTACATCTTATTGACAATGATCATTCCCAAGATGACGCTGAGGCCAGCCGTGCAGACCACGTTGAGGTAATCACTCTTTCCTCCGATTTGGATCTTGTGCCGGTTCAAAGAGTTCGCCGTATAGTTCGGAAAGTAAAACACTCCACCCCCTTTCTCATTTGGATCCAAAATTTTCTTTGAATACACAGCAGACTGAAGAACGTCGCACAACCCGTCATAGTGGCCAGCAAATGACCTCGTCCGGTCTTCCAGATACACCAACCCGGAAGCGTCGTCCAGAGGTGACTTGTTCTCCTGAAAAACTTTATCATTTTAAGGGTTTCTTCCGATGCCCACTCAATTTGTCTGATCCGAATTACCAGGCATCTTCCAACTCGTCTGGCGGTTCATCAACCACTCAACTGCCTCCCCTCAAGACCGTTGCTGGGTAAATATATTACTTTTCAATTTGTTTCTTCATGCATCGCTTTATCATACTCTAACTTTTCATGTTGTAGTGCCAAGGCTCGATTGAGTAAAAAGGCCAAGACCAGCGGCCCTACCGACGATGTTGATCCGGAGAAGACCCCAGAGAATGATGGACAAAATCCTGAGATTGTCAGAGATGACTCTGCTCCGTAAAACCCAGGTGCTGATGTTAATCCGTCGGAGGTTGATCTAACGACACATGTTGATACATCAAATCCTCGTACCACCCCTCCAAGTCCAACTGTTGATCAGCGGGATTCAATTGCTGATCCGCCAAGTCCTACTACCAAACCACCGAGCCCTGCTGCCAAAGCGCCAAGCCCAGTTAAGGAGAATGTTAATCCATCAAGCCCAGCCAAAGATGATGATGTTGTTGTTACTGGCACTGCGTATACCGCCCCGGGAAATCCAGTTGTTTTGTCCAAACATTCTGCCAAGGATGAATTTGATTTTATGAACAAGGGGAAAGGCAAGACTGACTTGTCAAGCTATGCTGATTTTCTGCTCAGGATCCTCATTCCGGTTTCTTGAACCACCTCTTCACAAGCCGGGATTATGAGGCTGGTTTGGTAAATCTGATGAAGGAACGCTATGTGGTAAACACTTCGATCTTTATTCTATACCTTCATTGTATTGTAGCCCCCAAGGGCTGGTTTGTTTTTAGAAAGTCCAACCGGGACTTGTATATTCCATACCGTACTTTGTTGATTTTCCTTGTGCATTTTTTGATCAAATACACATTAGCCCCCAAGTGCCAAGATTAAAACTTGTATTAATCCTTGGGACTTCAAACAATCAGTAGAAAAAGTGATCCACGTTAGCCCCAAGTGCCAAGTGTATAACTAGTTATATGCTTGGGACTTTTTAAATAAGATATTGACATGCTCTTCTGACTGTTGCAGACTGAGATAAATCAACAAGTCTCTCAAATTGCTGATCTTCAAGAGAATCTTAAATCCCAACAAGCAGAAACCACCAAGGCAAAAGATGAGTTAAAAACAGCCTTAACCACCATGGAGCAGCTCGAAGAGTGGTTCAAGTCTGAGCGGGCCAACTGGGAGACCGAAAAGGATGGATTGCTGAAGCGGGCGGAAGACGCTGAATCAGCTCTTAAACCGGTGGCAGAAGAGCTGAGTGGATTAAAGCGCCAAGTTAATGCCATGACTTCTGCAATATTTGGTAAGTACCTTTTGCCAAGGCTTTGTGAATGTCTAGCTTTGAAATATTGCCGGTTTAACATGAAATCCTTAAACCGCTGTAGGTAGCCGCATTGCTCATTTGGGCTCTGATAAGCAGAAGAAGCTAAAGGCAGCCTATACACTGATTGAACAACCATATACCGGTGCCCAACGGGTTATCTGCGCATCCTCCTATGACAATGTGGCCCCAACACTGATCAAGGACACGCTATCCAGGTTATCCATTACGCCAGCACAAATAGAAGAGGTGAAGTGATCTGTTGCCAGGGCTGGCGCTTTGTTACCACTTACCCGAGCCAAATCATGGATAGCTGATCTCGATCCGGTTGATATTGCCAAGGGCTTTCCCAGTGAACAAGAAAATGGGGCACAATTTGATAACGAGGCCCTCAAGAGGGTGACAAGGGAAATGCGTCCTCTGGCGAGTCAGTTGGCAGAAGAAGCTAATTGATGGTTCACCGGTCCTTCTATGATGCCAACAACAAACGGATTGAGGCTGTCATTCCCGAAGTGCAAAATCTTATTCCCCCAATCCGTAAGCACTCTTACGCCCCTGACGTTAATCCGACTGAGCTTATAAGTGAAGAGGCTGTCTTTCAGGCCTTAACCCGGATTGACTGGACCACCACTGACTTCCAGCCACTGGATGGGGAGGAGGAGGCTTAACCGACGCCAGATGACCCATCCACTTCACGTCAACATGGTGATGAAGCTTGATCCAACAACCCAGTTGACACTTCAGAAACTGTCCGGTTCAATGAAACAATTCCATATTTTGGGCCATAAAGCGTCGTGTAATAGGCTAGCAAAAATACTTTGATCGACTGCCATCATGCAGTGGGAGATACTTTATGTGATCCGCCATGATAATTTCAATGTTGGTTCATATATCATAATATGCAATCCCTATGTCTGCATAACAACAATTGTCCTGGCGGTTTATCGTCGGACGGGTCCTAATGCCCAGATAAAGCCTGATTGATAATCAAACCTTAAGAAATATGAAATAACTTATACCTGTGATGTGATATCACTTTAGTGGGCTTACCAACTTTGATTGTAATAAGGGTGAAAACCCAAATCTGGAATTGTGTATAACTCCGTCATGTACTGATGGCGTATAATAAGTCATGCCGGGTTATGATGAACACCAGATGACCAAAGCTGGCGACAAGTAGTCAAAGCCAGGCCGGGTTAACAAAGTCCGGTTTGATAATAAGGTCTGTCAACTTGTAAGTGAAAACCGAGCCGGTTTATGAAACACCGGGCTAACAAGATGACTGAAAAAGCCATACCAGATCAAAGATACCGGTTTAACATAGACTTCATCAAAAGAAAATAGTGACAAATGCAAATAAAACCGTGTAGTCGAGGCTTTTCAAGGGCTGCCAGGCCCAAATTCAAGGCTTTTCATGGGCTACCAGGCCACTGAGTTGAACCATTTGACAAAGCCTTTTAAGATGGGCCTCCAACTAACCAATCACCGTTTTAACTTTGACAAGTTCAGGGTCTCAATGAGAGTAACTGTCAAACGTTCAGAGGGTCATGCCAAGATTACCTGGATAGGAGTGGCTTACTTGATGAAGGCAGGTTAACCCAGGGTTTTAGGTAAATATTCCAGGCTTCCAAGCCGTGGGTCGATACCCAGCTACATGGGTCCTTTCAAACTCCTTGGTATTTGACACAAGGAGCCCCCAAGTAACATGATGAGCTGTGCTCATTGGTTGCCTATGTTTGAGCTGTGCATAGCATCCAAACTCTCTTTGGCCCCTTGGGTGTGAAGCTCCCAAGCTGTATTGTGGCGCGATAGCCGATTTAACAGGCAGTACTCCATTTTGTCAGCTGAAGGCCCCATATAACTCAAAGGATATTTGAGAAAGAACAGCAGAGGTCCTGCTTATAGCAAGGATGCTGGTTTATTTTATTAATCATAATATATACATTGTCAAAATATGTACATAAGAAAAAGCCTATGGCTCAAGTGTAGTAAGGCCGTAGGAGAGCTATGTTCCACGGTCGTTGGGTCTCCTCCTCAGAGCTGTGTGAGTTGTCTCGAATGTCAATGAGGTAGTATGATCAGTTGTGCAGATTTTTGCTGACCACAAAGGGCCCTTCCCAAGGTGGGGATAACTTGTGCATGTCGGTCTGATCCTGGATGAGCCGGAGCACCAAGTCGCCTTCTTGAAAGGTTCTTGTCTTAACTCGGCGGCTGTGATAACGCCGCAGGTATTGTTGATAAACCGCCGATCGAGCCAAAGCCATGTCCCGTTTCTCATCTAACAGGTCCAGCGCTTCTTGGCGTGCTTGCTCATTGTCTGCTTCAACATAATTAGCAACCCGGGGCGAGTCATGACGAATATCACTTGGGAGTGTGTATCCTGTTGATCGATTGGGGGTGGTGTTGATGCTCCATAATACAGAAGGCAATTCTTTCACCCAACAACCCGGCGTCCGCTTCAAGGGAATCATGAGCCGGGGTTTAATACCCTTCAAAATTTCTTGATTGGCTCTCTCTGCTTGACTGTTGGATTGAGGGTGCGCCACAGATGCTAAATCAAGCCGGATGTGCTCTCTCTGACAAAAATCCTCCATTTCACCCTTAGAAAGGTTTGTACCATTATCCATGATGATGTTGTGTGGGAAGCCAAAACGGAAGATAATCTTTTTGAGAAATTGAACCGCCGTAGCCGCATCACACTTGCTGATAGGCTCCGCTTCAACCCACTTGGTGAATTTATCAACTGCCACCAACAGGTGGGTCTTCTTATCCTTGGAATGCTTAAAGGGTCCCACCATATTGAGCCCCCAAGTACCAAAAGGCCAAGTGATAGGAATCATCCGTAGTTCTTGAGCCGGAACATGAGCTCAACGTGAAAGCTTTTGACAAGCATCACATCGCTTTACCAGATCCTCCGCATCAGCATGAGCTCTCAACCAGTAAAACCCATGACAAAAAGCTTTTGCAACCAGGGACTTTGAACCAGCATGATGACCACAATCCCCTTCATGAATTTCCCATAGGATCTGTTGGCCTTCTTCCGGAGAAACACAACGCTGAAATACGCCTGAAACGCTACAATGATGTAACTCGCCATTGTGGATAACCATGGACTTCGATCGCCGGACTATCTGCCGAGCCAGGACTTCATCATCTGGTAACTCACCCCGGTTCATATACGCCAGATATGGAACCGTCCAGTCCGGCACAATGTGTAAAGCGGCCACCAATTGAGCCTCCAGATCGGGAACAACCAAATCCTCTTCTGTAGGTAACTTAACAGACGGGTTATGCAAGATATCTAAAAAGGTATTAGGAGGTACCGGTTTACGCTGAGATCCGAGCCGGCTTAAAGTGTCTGCTGCTTCGTTTTTGCGCCGATCGATATGCTCAACCTGGTACCCTTTAAAGTGACCTGCTACAATATCCACCTCACGTCTGTAAGCTGCCATGTGGGGATCTTTAGAATCCCAAGTACCAGAAACTTGCTGAGCCACCAGATCAGAATCTCCAAAACAACGAACTCGACTTAAGTTCATCTCCTTAGCCACACGGAGACCATGGAGTAAAGCTTCGTACTCAGCTGCATTGTTAGTACAGGGAAACATCAACCGGAGAACATAGCAAATTTTACCACCTCGAGGGGAAGTAAGGACAACTCCAGCCCCCAAGCCCTCCAATTGCCTCAATCCATCAAAATGAATAGTCCAATATGTACTATCCGGTTTGTCCTCTGGTGCTTGCAACTCGGTCCAATCATTGATAAAGTCCACAAGTGCCTGAGACTTGATGGCTGTTCGAGGCACATACTTCAAACTGTGTGGACCAAACTCAATTACCCACTTTGCAACTCTTCCAGTTGCTTACCTATTTTGAATTATATCGCCTAAAGGGACAGAACTAACCATTGTGATGGGATGGCCTTGAAAGTATTGCTTGAGCTTTCAACTTGCCACAAAAACTCCATACACTAATTGCTGCCAATGTGGATAGCGCGGTTTTGACTCGATCAGAACTTCACTGATGTAATACACGGGTCATTGAACCGGATACTCCTTCCCAGCCTCCTTACGCTCAACCATAATTGCCACACTGACCGCTCGGGCATTGGCAGCCACGTATAACAGCAAGGGCTCATTATCAACCGGAGTTGCAAGAACTGGCGGTTCAACCAACTGCCGCTTTAACTCCTCAAAATTCGCGTTAGCTGTGTCACTCCAGACGAAACCATCTGTCTTTTTCTACATCTGATATAAAGGAATTGCCTTCTCTTCCAAACGGCTGATAAACCGGCTAAGGGCTGCAATCCAACCCGCCAAACGCTGAACATCGTTGATACACTTCGGTTTAGCCAGGGATGTAATCGCTTTAATTTTTCCGGATTAGCCTCAATACCTCTGTTGGATACCGGAAAGCCTAAGAGCTTGCCTGTCGGAACACCAAAAACACATTTATCTGGATTAAGCATCATTTTGTAAACCCGAAGATTGTCAAACGTCTCCTTGAGGTCATCTATCAGTGTTTCCTTCTTCCTGGATTTTACCACAATGTCATCCACATAGGCATGAACATTACACCCAATCTGCGTGTGAAGACAATTCTGCACACAACGCTGATAAGTTGCCTGGGCACTCTTGAGCCCAAAGGGCATAGAAACATAGCAGAAGGCTCCAAAGGGAGTGATGAAAGCTGTCTTCTCCTAGTCCTTAACTGCCATCTTAATCTGATGATAACCTAAATAAGCATCCAAGAAACTCAGGCGCTCACAACCCGCCGTCGCATCAATAATCTGATCAATACGCGGGAGAGCAAAGGGATCGGCCGGACAAGCCTTATTCAAGTATGTGTAGTCCACACACATACGCCAAGTGCCATTTTTCTTGAGAACAAGCACCGGATTAGCCAACCACTCGGGGTGAAATACCTCAATGATAAACCCAGCAGCCAACAGCCGGGCTACCTCTTCACCAATAGCCTTGCGTCTTTCCTCGTTGAAGTAGCAAAGAAATCGCTTGACCGGCTTAAACTAGAGTTCCCTCGGTACACCTGGCATGTCAGAAGGCTTCAATGCAAAAATGTCCCGGTTCTCACGGATGAACTCGATGAGCGCGCTTTCCTATTTTGGATCTAGATTTGTGCTGATGCTGAACTGCTTGGATGAATCGCCAGGAATAAAGTCAACAAGTTTAGTCTCATCAGCCAGTTTGAACATCAGGTTCGGGTCATGCTCAGTTGTGGGCTTCTTCAGAGGGGTCATGTCTGTCGGATCAACATTATCCTTATAGAACTTCAACTCCTCTGTAGCCCAAACCGACTCAGCATAGGCCGCATCATCTTGAGCTGCAGGTAAATATAACAAGACCTCGCCATGAACTTTGCATAAGCCGGTCTGTAGCGACCCGACCCGAATGGATCAAGTCTCTGTGCTTAAGTGTCATCCCTGGATCGGTATGCTGACACACACAGTACTCGAGGATTTATAACAGAGGTAAATCACATGTGTAAAGTAGCGTAAATACTATTACCTCAATCCAAAATATAGCGGAAGTAACAAGGTTGTGGATTCCCATTAACACCAACGGCAAAGTTGAGTGTAGAAATCGTAACCCTAACATATCACTTACTCGTCGTAAGATCCTGCAACATGAGACGTTGCAGCCACAGAGGGTCAGTACATTGAATGTACTGGCAAATTCACACCATAGAGAAATGAATAATAAAGCTATCACTACATGCATATTTGGCTGGTGGTAAAGCTCTATGGTTACAGTTTTGCGAAAAGCCAATTTTTCCCTACTACAAAGGAATAAATTTATTTAACTATCATGGTGGTTGTTTAACATTGAGAATGGTTGACAGCATTCTCAATCCCAATTAAAAGTACTCATTAAAACCCAACAATATTGATTATAGTAACGTGATGAGATTCATAGGAAAATCAAGTACTAGATAATCAAGATGTCCATAACCGGGGACATGGCTAATCATGATTAGTTTGTACACTCTGCAGAGGTTTGCGCACTTTTCCCCACAAGACTCGATCGCCTCCGTTTGATTCCTCGCACTACATGATGTTTGAGAAACGGATGACCGAGACATAGTCTTTTGGAAGCACTAGCACCTTACATGTGGGTAGACCGGTACACCTACTTTCCCCCACATCTGTTAGTCTACCCGTAAGAGTTCGCACAACTTAGTCAACTATGCCAGAGCCCATAATGGCTTGTGGCTGCACACGTAAGTTTCTAGTTTGAATAATATCATGATCACTTTGAGCCTGGGTGGCGGTCCGAAGAAAAACAGGCAAGTCCTGGAAACCCAGGTGCCTAGACAGGCAAGTCCTGGAGTAACCAGGTGCCTCAATCCACCCAGATGTGTGTTAAAGTTGCCACCTTAAATAAACCGTTAAATAACAATCTCACACCTGTCATGGATACACTCACCCAATCCACGTCTACTAGCATAGCATAGCAATATAAGCATAACGTTGAAGTAACTCCCAAGGGTTTGATAATAAAACAGGTAATAGGTACTACCTCATCTACTTCCCAAAACCCACAATTTAGTTCAGATCCTAATCATGCAATTGTTTGGAGGATTGAACTAATGCAATAAAACTGGGTAATAAGGGATATGATCAAAGTGTGAACTTGCCTGCAATGTTGATGAAGATGATTAGCACTCAAAACTCTTTATAGTTCTATTCTTCACTCTCCGATCAATCTATCGTGAGCAAGCAATAGTAACCACACATAAGCAATCACTCAAAGGATCGGAAAGAACGAAGAGAACAACTCGGAAAACATCAAAACCAAGCAAATAACTCTTGCAAAGTAAAACAATTTCTAACAGTACCAAAATTATGTAAATTTGGCCTTATAAGAAAGTTTAGGTCAAGAGCTTCGAGATGCAAAAAGAATCACTCAAATCGGAGTTATAAAACTCAAGTTATGATCAAATGAAGTTTAAATACTAAACTACTTGAAATTCAAATTTTAAACTTCCAAAAACATGTTTAAGTTGTTTTACTGGATAGACGAGATCATAACAAAGAAGCGGGCATTGGTTTCGTTGGATTTGGATAAACAGTTGAAAAGATGTGGTCGCTTGAAAATCAGAGACTAATCTGTAAATAAAATCATCACAAATAGGTCCCTGGCTGAAATTAAAAGAAAAGAGAAAATTAAGTTCACTACCGAACGGACGTTCGCTACCGAACGATAATGAACGAACAAGTTCACTGCAGAAGCTAACATAGCGAACGTTTACTAATTAAGGAAAACGTTTTAGAAAAAAACAGAATTGATCTGGTCCATTGGATCCAGATCTGACGGCGAGGGAGGAGCGGGGAGTTACCGCGGTAGCAGCGGTGGTCAACGGCGGCGGCGGCGGCGGCTGCGAGCGGGGAGACGGCTCCGGTCGCCCTCTAGCTTGGGCGAGGCCACGGGGAGGCGTGGCTCATCGAGGTGAGGGCGATTGCGGCGTCGGCGGTGGTCGAGGGGGGCGGAATGGAGCGGGGCGGCGGCGGTGGATCTCACCGGCGGCGGCGAGATGCGGCGGCGGTGCGGTTGTGCGGCGGCAGCGAGAAGAGCGACGGGGCCCGGGGCCTCGGCTTATATAGGCGGGGAGGGGAGGCGTGGGGAAGGGGCAGAGGAGAGGAGGCGAGGGGAATCCGACCGGCGGACGGGGGCGGCGCATGCCGTGCGGGCGGCGGAGTCCGGTCGGGAGCTCGGGGACGGGCGCGGAGGTGGGCTGGGCCTGCGGCCTGGCTCGGGTTCTGGGTCGGCCCAGTTCGGCGGACAGGAGTTTTTTTTCTTCTTTAAAAAAAACAATTTTTCATAAAATAAAATAAAATCAAAATAAATAAAAAATACTATAGGCATATAATATATCAAAATTTGCAGAAAAAGATTTCCTACAAGATGAAGATTTATATAGCTTCAAATAAAATCTAGAAAAATTCAAATAGCTCAAAGAGTGCTACTGCCCTACTAAAAGCCAATAAAAATCATTTTAAAAATACCAAAATTAATTCAAATGTATTTCTCTCCAATTTTATGATGTAGGGAATCATGTTACCCTAACTTCTGTATATTTTCTTTTTGGAGAAAAATAATTTGAATAAAACTCAAATAACTCCAAATTGAAAATAAATTCAAAAGAACTTTGAATTTAATTCTTTTAAAATCCCAACTCATATTTCATATGTTTTGAAGAAGTCATTTTATCTTCTCTCATGAAAATCATTGAGTTGCTTGAAGTTTATGAATTGGAAATAATTTCAAATGAAATTCAAATATTTTCAACACCCCTTGTCATTTAAATAAATGGAAGAAGTCATGTCATCTTCTCTCCAGGGTTTTGTGGTGAAAAGGATTTGAATTCACGAAGATCATAAAAGCAAAAATGAAAGTTTGGGAAAGTACTTTTATTCCCTCTCATTTAACTTTCAAAAAGTTTCAAATTTCACTCAATCAATTAATCAATCAAAACTATCTATTTATTATAACATTCCAAAATTTAGAATTTTGGGATGTTACAAACGTACCACCCTTAAAATGAATCTCGTCCTCGAGATTCGGAGAGGCTAGCAAGAAATAGGTTAGGGTCGGGGTCTTCTCAAAATCCATCGATCATCACACAAGGTCTAGGATGCTACCACCCTTAAAAACATGGTTACGGTTCCATCAAAACTCATATGCTCCATCCTTATTCCTGACAGTGTCGGTCTTCTCAGATCTCGGGAAAATTCCTTCTCTGGACTCTTCCGGTAGAGGCATAACCTTTTTCTTAATTCCTGTATCCCTTTCATTTGGTAAGGTTATTCCGAGACTGGGTCTTCTTAGCTGATGGGTCTGGCGCCAATACTAACAACTATCTATATCTCATGGTGGTCAACAATTTATGGTTTCTCCTGCAGAAAACGGGTCTGGCTTCATTCTCACCGTATGACCTACGATTGGCAACAGCGGCCTTGTACAAGGGAAAATACCTATACCATTCTAAGTTTTAAACAAGGTTTAATATCGTCGTCTCTCTACTATAGGTAAGTCACTCAGATTTACCATCCCACATAGCAAGGCGAATAATAAGAGTAAGTTGGTATGGTGATCAATCCATCCCGCACCCAAATCATTATCTTGTATATGGTTTAGCGAATCTCGCATGCTAACACTCGGTCATCCTCACAAGCATTGCAGAATTTCCCTTGTCGGCGAACCAAGTTCGGATAAATCCATTGATTCTGCAAGCCAAACAAATATCTATCGTTCCTTAACAACTCCCAGGTTTTGCGTTGCTCCTATAAAATCGTCAATGGGTAAAGGCATATCCTCTTCCAAGGGTTTTCCTTCAGCAAGAGTGTGCTTGCTTCTTGGCAAGTCCTGGGGCCTATGGGTTATGGCCCATCTTATCACTTGTAGTCCTTGAACTTATCCTCGGGCTTCTGTTCATTATTCCAACATTCAGCTTCCAACTTCCTAGCATACATAAAATCCATTCAATTGTAATGTTTTTCTTCCTTCTATTGGCACCAAACTAGGACATGATTACTCCGACTCATCACAGAATTTCCATTGATCCATATTTCCAACATCGTACCTTCTTTATATCCAATAGTAATTCATCTCTTCATCCTCGTGGGATATCCCACATGCCGAGATAAAAACTTATACTTACGAAGTCCATACTCCACTTAGTGGAACATTATTATCCTTTCCGGGATCAAGCGTCCTTACAGGGGAATATTGGCCATCTCTGCATGGTACTTCTTCAACTGGGAAACGTGAAACACATCATGAACTCCTGACAGTCCTTCGGGTGACTCCAACTTGTTGGCCACTTCTCCCATACGCTCCAAAACTCGGTATGGTCCTACAAATCTCGGGGCTAAATTTCCCTTAACTCCAAATCGTTTAACTCCTCGCAGAGGGGACACACGAAGACATGCTCTATCTCCAATTTCATAGACTTCCTCCTTGCATTTTTTGAGTCTGCATAACTCTTATGCCAGGACTGAGCTACCTTCAGTCTATCTCGAAGCAACTTAACATTCTCTTCTGAATCCTTGATCATATTTGATCCAAACAACTGACGGTCTCCAACTTCATCCCACATCAATGGTGTCTGGCTCCTTCTCCATACAAAGCTTAAAAAGGGGCCATCTTCAAACTGGCTGGGTAAGTGTTGTTGTATGAGAACTCCACGTAAGTTAGATTATCATCACTACTAGATCCATAATCTAGCCTACACACTGTCAACATGTCCTCCAGAATCTGATTGACTCTCTCGGCCTATCAATCTGTCTACGGATGAAAGGCTGTACTGAACTCTAGCCTAGTACCCAAAGTGTGGTGCAGCTGATTCCAAAAGTTTGAGGTAAACTGTGTTCCTCTATCTGATGCGATGGTCCTCGTAACTCCACGCAGACATACGATCCTGGTCAAATATATCTTGGCCAACTTCGCACTTGTATTGGTGGGTTTCACTGGGATATAGTGAGCCACTTTGGTCAAGCAAATCAACTACTACCCAGATAGAATCATATCCCAATCGGGTTCTGGGAAATCTGGTAATGAAATCCATGCCAAGCTTATCCCACTTCCATTCGGGTATCGGCATAGGCTGTAGTAATCCTGTTGGCTTCTGGTGCTCTGCTTTTACTCTCTTTGGCACACCTCACCTACGACTACATACTCCGCAATATCCTTCTTCATACCAGTCTACCAGAAACACTCCTTCAAGTCCAAATACATCTTGTTGTCTCCAGGGCGAATCGAGTATGGTGAGTCATGAGCCTCTTGAAGTATTTACTTCCTGATCCTTGCATTATTGGGAACCTATACACGGTCCTCGAACCATAAGGTGTCGTGCTCATCCTTACGAAAACCTTTGTCCTTTCCTTTGCTCATCCTCTCTTTTATCTCAGCAATCTCTTTGTCATACTTCTGAGCTTCACGAATCTTTCCCAACAATGTAGACTGAACTTCCATTGCTACAACAAAACCTTTGGGAACAATCTCCAACCAAAGTTCCATGAGATCCTCGGCTAACTCCTTTGGAAATCCTCCACTTATGAGGGTATTCATCCTGGTGTTCTTTATGGTTGTGTCCTATTTCTCCACAAAGCTTGCATGCACCAGGTTTCTCCATGTCATTTCCATAAGGCTTCAACTTCTTGTACACAAATCGAGACTTTAGCAGAGTCAACTTAAATTCCTTCCAAGTGGTTACTCTTTGCCATCCATGGATAGTTTGGTATATCCTCCACCAAGTTGCAGCACCTCTTTTCAAGCATTGAAGAGCATGCTGGGCCATATATCCTTTCCGGCTATAGGGTCATTCTCCATATGATCCTCCATGTTCTGAATCCATTGGTCCATATCCAATTGACTCATCGGTCCAGAAAAATTATAAGCTCATCTCCATTCATCCTCTATTGGGTCCATGGGTTTGGGGCGGGGTAGGAGAGATAGAGAGGGATACACACAACACAAACAAAAGTTTTGAAAAGACAGGTTTTATTGTGGCTGTCAGAAAAACAACAAATGAAAGACAGCTCACAATCGTCGCTTCTAACGTAATTATAAAATAGGGGTTTGGTCTTCTAATGTTCTATAGATCTCAACGTCATCAAACTCTTCAAGTCTTGGTCATGTCTCCGATAACTTCTTTTGATCATGCTTGTCCTTCTCAAGTTCTTTTGCCAAATCATCTCTGTTGACGCAAAGTCTCTCATGACATCCTTTAATATTTCTGGGGTTGCATTCCAAACTTCTGGGTTTCAACATCCTTGGCATGAACCATGGTCCTAATGTCCTTCAGTTCCTGAAAAATCTTCGGTATCTCGAGGTTTTGCTCCTCCAGCTTGGCTACTTTCGGCTTCTGGGTCCTGAGTTCTTCACGAAACACTTCCTTATCAAATATTGCTTCTTGTAGGTCCATCTTAACTTCTTGATGTAACACTCCAGATCCTGCTGATACACCAATTAAGGTTAAAACTGCATCCTTTGCTGACAGATGATCCATCAGCCTTCTACCATCCAATCCTTCCATGCATAAGCATGCTTAACACCGCACGATGACACAAAACTTTGAGTTCTAATGCTCCACGTTCCGGTCTTTCTCTGATACACCTTTATAGGTCATACAAATCTGGAAATTCTTCAAGCCTTCAAATACTCCTAGTTTTCAGAGTCTTCAACTGTTGTAGTTCCATCATTATCATGCACGGTAAAATCCTCTTCATTCCATATCTGGTCCTCCTTGGAGTGGTATCATCAGTCGAATCTTCGAGGGGTCAAAAGGGGGTATGGTCTTACTAAAAGGGAATATTTGATTAAGCTCAGAAGAGAAGAGAGGTAAAAGATTCTTTTGAAAAGAAAGTTGTAGAGAAAATATTTCCTATGGGCTTGCCAGTTTCTAGGGTCACGTCCTATAGTCAACATGTGCTCTGATACCATCTTGTAGCGACCCGACCCGAATGGATCAAGTCTCTGTGCTTAAGTGTCATCCCTGGATCGGTATGCTGACACACACAGTACTCGAGGATTTATAACAGAGGTAAATCAGATGTGTAAAGTAGTGCAAATACTATTACCTCAATCCAAAATATAGCGGAAGTAACAAGGTTGTGGATTCCCATTAACACCAACAGCAAAGTTGAGTGTAGAAATCGTAACCCTAACGTATCACTTACTCGTCGTAAGATCCTGTAACATGAGACGTTGCAGCCATAGAGGGTCAGTACATTGAATGTACTGGCAAATTCACACCATAGAGAAATGAAGAATAAAGCTATCACTACATGCATATTTGGCTGGTGGTAAAGCTCTATGGTTACAGTTTTGCGAAAAGCCAATTTTTCCCTACTGCAAAGGAATAAATTTATTTAACTATCATGGTGGTTGTTAAACATTGAGAATGGTTGACAGCATTCTCAATCCCAATTAAAAGTACTCATTAAAACCCAACAATATTGATTATAGTAACGTGATGAGATTCACAGGAAAATCAAGTACTAGATACTCAAGATGTCCATAACCGGGGACACGGCTAATCATGATTAGTTTGTACACTCTGCAGAGGTTTGCGCACTTTTCCCCACAAGAGTCGATCGCCTCCGTTTGATTCCTCGCACTACATGATGTTTGAGAAACGGATGACCGAGACATAGAATTTCGGAAGCACTAGCACCTTACATGTGGGTAGACCGGTACACCTACTTTCCCCTACATCTGCTAGTCTACACGTAAGAGTTCGCACAACTTAGTCAACTATGCCAGAGCCCATAATGGCTTGTGGCTGCACACGTAAGTTTCTAGTTTGAATAATCTCATGATCCCTTTGAGCCTGGGTGGCGGTCCGAAGAAAAACAGGCAAGTCCTGGAAACCCAGGTGCCTAGACAGGCAAGTCCTGGAGTAACCAGGTGCCTCAATCCACCCAGATGTGTGTTAAAGTTGCCACCTTAAATAAACCTTTAAATAACAATCTCACATCTGTCATGGATACACTCACCCAATCCATGTCTACTAGCATAGCATAGCAATATAAGCATAACGTTGAAGTAACTCCCAAGGGTTTGATAATAAAACAGGTAATAGGTACTACCTCATCTACTTCCCAAAACCCACAATTTAGTTCAGATCCTAATCATGCAATTGTTTGGAGGATTGAACTAATGCAATAAAACTGGGTAATAAGGGATATGATCAAAGTGTGAACTTGCCTGCAATGTTGATGAAGATGATTGGCACTCAAAACTCTTGATAGTTCTACTCGTCACTCTCCGGTCAATCTATCGTGAGCAAGCAATAGTAACCACACATAAGCAATCACTCAAAGGATCGGAAAGAACGAAGAGAACAACTCGGAAAACATCAAAACCAAGCAAATAACTCTTGCAGCGTAAAACAATTTCTAACAGTACCAAAATTATGTGAATTTGGCCTTATCAGAAAGTTTAGGTCAAGAGCTTCGAGATGCAAAAAGAATCACCCAAATCGGAGTTATAAAACTCAAGTTATGATCAAACGAAGTTTAAATACTAAACTACTTGAAATTCAAATTTTAAACTTCCAAAAACATGTTTAAGTTATTTTACTGGATAGAGGAGATCATAACGAAGAAGTGGGTGTTGGTTTCGTTGGATTTGGATAAATAGTTGAAAAGATGTGGTCGTTTGAAAATCAGGGACTAATCTGTAAATAAAATCATCACAGATAGGTCCCTGGCCGAAATTAAAAGAAAAGAGAAAATTAACTTCACTACCAAACGGACGTTCGCTGCCGAATGATAATGAACGGACAAGTTCACTACAGAAGCTAACATAGCGAACGTTTACTAATTAAGGAAAAGGTTTTAGAAAAAAAACAGAATTGATCTGGTCCATTGGATCCAGATCTGACGGCGAGGGAGGAGCGGGGAGTTACCGCGGTGGCGGCGGTGGTCAACGGCGGTGGCGGCGGCGGCTACGAGCGGGGAGACGGCTCCGGTCGCCCTCTAGCTTGGGCGAGACCACAGGGAGGCGTGGCTCATCGGGGTGAAGGCGATGGCGTCGTCGACGGTGGTCGAGGGGGGCGGAACGGAGCGGGGCGGTGGCAGTGGATATCGCCGGCGGCGGCAGGATGCGGCGGCGGCGCGGTTGTGCGGCGGCGGTGAGAGGAGCGACGGGGCCCGGGGCCTCGTCTTATATAGGCGGGGAGGGGAGGCGTGGGGAAGGGGCAGAGGAGAGGAGGCGAGGGGAATCCGATCGGTGTACGGCGGCGGCGGAGTCCGGTCGGGAGCTCAGGGACGGGCGCGGAGGTGGGCTGGGCCTGTGGCCTGGCTCGGGTGCTGGGTCGGCCCAGTTCGGCGGACGGGAGTTTTTTTTTGTTTTAAAAAAAACAATTTTTCAGAAAATAAAATAAAATAAAAATAAATAAATAATACTATAGGCATATAATATATCAAAATTTGCAGAAAAAGATTTCCTACAAGATGAAGATTTATATAGCTTCATATAAAATCTAGAAAAATTCAAATAGCTCAAAGAGTGCTACTGCCCTACTAAAATCCAATAAAATCATTTTAAAAATACCAAAATTAATTCAAATGTATTTCTCTCCTATTTTATGATGTAGGGAATCATGTTACCCTAATTTCTGTATATTTTATTTTTGGACAAAAATAATTTGAATAAAACTCAAATAACTCCAAATTGAAAATAAATTCAAAAGAACTTTGAATTTAATTCTTTTAAACTCCCAACTCATATTTCATATGTTTTGAAGAAGTCATTTTATCTTCTCTCATGAAAATCATTGAGTTGCTTGAAGTTTATGAATTGGAAATAATTTCAAATGAAATTCAAATATTTTTAAGACCCCTTGTCATTTAAATAAATGGAAGAAGTCATGTCATCTTCTCTCCAGGGTTTTGTGGTGAAAAGGATTTGAATTCACGAAGATCATAAAAGCAAAAATGAAAGTTTGGGAAAGTCCTTTTATTCCCTCTCAGTTAACTTTCAAAAAGTTTCAAATTTCACTCAATCAATCAATCAATCAAACAATCAATCAAAACTATCTATTTATTATAACATTCCAAAATGTAGAATTTTGGGATGTTACACGGTCGCCCAAACAGTGCGTGGTACGGGATCTAGATCCTCACCACTTCAAAGGTCAATGTCTCAGACCGGGAATCATGTTCATCACCAAACACAACTTCCAAAGCGATCTTACCAACAGGATATGCCAATTTACCTGGTACTACACCATGGAAAACAATGTTGGATGGTTTAAGACTCTTGTCTGTCAACCCCATGCGATGGAAGGTTTCATAATATAGAATGTTGATACTGCTTCCTCCATCCATGAGCACCTTGGTGAAGTTATAACCTCCCACCTGAGGTGCCACCACCAAAGCTAGGTGACCTGGATTATCAACCCGGGGCCGATGATCCTCCCTGCTCCACACAATGGGCTGCTCGGACCACCGCAAATACCGTGGCACCGCCGGTTCAATAGCATTAACTGCTCTTTGTGAAGCTTCTGATCACGCTTGCACAAACTAGTGGTGAATACATGATACTACCCACCATTCAACTGCTTTGGGTGACTCTGGTAACCCGACTGCTTCTGATTTCCTTGATTATTTTGCTGGTTATTACCACCTTGGTTGTTCTGGTTGCCTTGATTATTCTGAAATCCAGAGTTTGAACCGCCGCCACCATGAAAACCTGGACCTGAACCGCCCGATGGACCCTGATCTTACCGGAAAAGGTCAGAGTTTTTGAACTCCTTCACAATGTTACAATCCTTCCAGAGATGCGTTGCAGGAACCTCCTTGCTCCCATGCTTTGGGCAGGGCTGATTCAACAAACGCTCAAGATTCATTCTGCCGCCACGCTGGGGCGGTTTACCCTTATGACGCTGCACATTAGCGTTAGCTACAAAATCTGAATCCGCTTTACGCTTACCGTTATTCCCATGGCCTCCTTGATTGTGCTGTTGTCCCTTTGCACCGCCGTTCTTCTTTCCCTTCTCCGGTTTCCCCTCATCAGAATCAGGATCCGTGGTATTATCAGAATCGGCATACTTAACCAAGGCAGCCATAAGGGTGCCCAAATCATCACAGTGGCGCTTGAGTCGTCCCAACTTCATCTTTAGTGACTTAAACCGGCAATTGCGTTCCAGAGTGATGATTGCCTGACCAGCGTTAATCCGGTCTGAAGAATGCAAAACTTCTGAAACCCGGCGCACCCAATGAGTGGTTGACTCGTTCTCCCCTTGAACACAGGCATCCAGATCCACAATAGACATGGCCTGTTTGCAGGTGTCTTTGAAATTGGCTATAAACCGGGCCTTCAACTGGTCCCACGATCCGATGGAGTTAGCTGGTAAGTTTTTCAACCAAGTACGGGCTGTCCCGTCCAACATCATCGTGAAATACTTTGCACAAGCCGCTTCATCCACATCCAGCATCTCCATTGCCATCTCGTAACTCTCGACCCACGCCTCAGGTGGCTGATCAGCCGTGTAATTCGGCACCTTACATGGACCTTTGAAATCTTTAGGCAGTCGCACATTGCGTAGAGCCGGAATGAGACAAGGCACCCCCCAGGAACTGAAGGCTAACCCGGTACCATGGTCTACTGATGCTACATGCTGAACCGGGGCGGGTTGATAACGACCCGTATGTTGTGCTGCTAAAGCGGCCTCCCTTCATGCTCTGCCATTATCCACCACATCCTGAGCGTTTACCTCACCCCGTGCCAGATTGGGTCTTTGGGGAACATTCTGGTGCCGCGCACTGCTAGACAACTCCGGTTCATCCATGTGCATGCTGCTGCACTACGGCGGTTTGAAGAAGATCTCTAGCCTGCCGTGTCTCAATTGCCGCCAGTGAATCGCCCTCCATCGGAATAGCTGCCAAGCGAGATGCTGTGGCAATCATATTATCCAAAGGACTCGAGAAGTGACTTGGTGGCGTTGGCACATACTGCGGCGGATTATCCATTCGTCGAGGTGGTTCCATCGTCCGTGGTTGATCCAGTGCTGCCCTTGGTGCGTCAGCCCGGTTTGTGGCTACCGGATTACTCGGCCCAGCCCCTGGCGTGTTGAAAAGATTTACTCCCTCGAAGACTGATGGCAGACGTGACCGATACTTTCTCCGCATTACATCATGTGTTGCATTCTGATCCAACAGGAGTCGGTAGTTCTGCGCCTGTATTTGCTGTGACTAGGCATCCAAAGCGGCCCGTTCTTCAGCCAACCTAGCGTCCTCAGTTGCTAGATCCTCCTTACACTACTAGGGAAAAGCCTATACACAGAATCTTAGCAGCAGCGAGGGTTAAAAACCCTCGCTACTGCTACTTACTAGTAGCGCAGGTTTTTAAAACCTCGCTACTACTACGTTGATAGCAGCAGCGCGGGTTTGTAACCCTCGCTACTACTAAGCGGTCTCTACCGTGCCCCCGGGATATGACATAGTAGTAGCGCGGGTTTTTAACCCTCGCTACTACTAAGTTGATAGCAGTAGCGCAGGTTTTTAACCCTCGCTACTACTAAGTGGCCCCTGGACCATGCCATAGTAGTAGCGACGGTTATAAACCCGCGCTACTGCTATCAACTTAGTAGCAGCGAGGGCTAAAAACGCTCGCTACTGCTAATCGTCTGCCATAGTAGTAGCGCGGGGTATGGCCTATTTGTCAAAGTCTACCCCCCCCCCCCCCCCCCCCCCGTGGACCGCCTTTTCAGTTTTAAAAAAATTAAAGAAAATGATAAAAATGTCAAAAAAATAAAAGAAAATAAGTTTCCCATGTGATATGTGGTCTAGTTGTTGGGAAAATTTACAAATATGAATTTCGACTGCAAAATCTCTCTGGAAATTTGTAAAATGGCCATAACTTTTGCATACGAACTCGGATGAAAAAGTTTTTTATATGAAAAATCATCTACTCGAAAAGTTACATCCAAATTTAAACGGGGGAACCCCGTTAAACATTTTTAAAATCCTCAAAAACCTAACAGAAAAAAAGTTATGGGGCTTTTAAGATCTGGAGGCAAAAAAATTAAAAAAAAATAGTTTTTTTAGTTTTTGTTAAATCTGGTCAAACTATGGTCAAACTAATTATTCAAGAATATTAGTGTTAATAAATAATTATTTTAGTTTTTTTGAATTTTGGTCAAATCTGGTCAAACTATGGTCAAACTGTGGACAAATCTGGTCAAACTATGGTCAAATCTGGTCAAACTATGGTCAAACTAATTATTCAAGAAATATTAGTGTTACTAATTTTTTTAGAACAATAGTTTTAAACTCAAACAGTGAAATGTGTGACTTCATGCTCAAGCTAAATTCCTGAGGTTAATAGGATTGACATCTTACTATTGTCAGGAAAACAACAAGTGCAGACTTGGAAACGAGGGAGAATAGAACCCGGAAGTTAAGCGTGCTCAGGCTGGAGTAGTGAGAGGATGGGTGACCGTCTGGGAAGTTCGATGATTTGGAATGATGAGGGTGATTAGAGATTAAATTGAGCAGCGATGAGGGGTGATTAGAGATTTGAGTTAAAATAATTCAGAAATTTGAAAATTTCAAAAAAAATCAAAAAAAATTCAAAAAAATTCAATTTTTTTTGGAGATTAGAGATTAGTAGTAGCGCGGGTTTTTACCCACGCTACTGCTATACGTTAGCTGTAGCGCGGGTGGCACCCGCGCTACTGCTATAAGTTAGCTGTAGCGCCTTATTAGTAGCGCGGGTACCCGCGCTGCTGCTAGGCTTTTCCCTAGTAGTGTTAGCTTGTGTTATCTGGTCCTTGAGCTTCGCAATATTCGCATTATGCTGATCCTGTGTCTCTGGGGTAACTGACGTGGTCAACAAGGTGGCCCAGGCATCCATCAAACCGGAGAGGACTTGAGCCGGTCGGCGCGCCGGGCCTCCTGCCACGGCTGCTGATCCGGTATTCATTGCTGCTGTGGATGAAGATTGTAGAGTGGGCTATGTTCCGGCCATGAAAACAGCAACCCGACTTGGTGGTTCAAGGAGGTCCGGAATACTGTTGCCATCGGAATATCCTTCAAATACGCCATCATGAACTTTGTACCGGGACTCGGTTTCACCAGTGGATGACTTGCCATCGGAGTAAGCAACCATCTTGCCTGCAGACACTGGTTCAGATCCGATCACATGGACACATCCAATGAACGCATGCTTCATGGCGGGTTTCACCCGGTCAGGGCTTGCACGCTGAGCCGTCTCGACGAGTTCGGTGTAGATGTCCGGCTCAAGGCCCGGTTCACCGATCTTGCCAATGAAGACGTGAATTCCGCCAAAGGGGACCCGGTACCCATACTCGATTGAGCCGGCCTCGGGGCCCCATCCTTTGTCATCGATGTAGAGCTTGCCGCGACGACTCTTGGTCATCCGACCGACCACGTACCCCTTAAGTTCTTCAGAGCTGCCCTTCAAGAACTCGAAACCATCGTGCGATAGCCCCACGGTGGGCGCCAACTGCCGTGGAATTAACACGTCAGATGTCCTCATGAAAGGACTTAGTCGTGGAGCCATCGCTACGGGTTAGCTTGAAGGGGTTAAACCGGACAAGGTACACGGGATTTTTATACTAGTTCGGCCCCTTCGATGAAGGTAAAAGCCTACGTCTAGTTATGATGGGATTGATTGGGTTTCGATGATCAGGGAGAGAATACGCTTTGCCTGGGTCTCGAGTTGTTGTCTGTTATCCCTGAACCGCCACCGGGTTGTCCCCTTTATATACACAGGTTGACGCCCGACCGGTCTACAGAGTCCCGAGGCCGACTCATACAAGGGTCCGGCTCGGTCTCTCTTTTCCTAACTTACAATACAAGTTACATGATTATGGCGGTTTACCACTACGGGCCCTAATCCGCCTTTGGTCTCCGGGCCTCTAAGCTTCATAGTAAAGCGCCATCTTTTGAGTCTTCATGGGCTTCAATATAGTTGAGGGTAAACCGGCCCCTCCTGGGCGGTTTATAATCAGTAGTTATATCCCCAACAGTAGACATGAAGATTGAAAACGGTTAAGATCTGAAAAAAGAGTATGTCTAAAGAACGACAGCTGAACAGTTAATTCTAGTACAATATATATGGGCTTTCAATGTGCATGAAATCATCACCTCCCTGTATAAATTCTCCAGAGATCGAAAGCATCGCAGCAAGCCAATAATTATGTCCAGATCAACACTATACATACTGATATATATGATCTTGACAGAATCCAGCAGCATTGATAGACTATCAACGGACAAACTCTTCATTGAGCATATAACATAATATTAGTACCCAAAGTGTACTCCAAGATGATATAAAACTTATGCGCACAAATGAAAAATGCAGCATATGATTACAAATGTGTAGATGATAATATACGGTACCTGAAAAAGTGAGGAGCCAAACACCAACTCCTTGTGATTATTAAACGGGTCACGAATTACAGCCAAGGTATCTAGTTTGGGCGCAGAGATGGCAGTTATTTCTGAAGGTGTATAACGATTATGAAGGAGCAACCTTTGAAGTGAAGGGGCATCTTCGATGATGAGCTGTTGTCCTTTAAAACAAATTCCAATGCTTTTAAGGTGAGGCGACTTTATTTGGAGACAACTGATACCAATTTCTATTCCCAAAACAATCAGCAAGCGCTCCAGGGCAGGGCAACTGGAGTGGATGATGCTGTGTAGTGAGGCCTTCAACAGATAAACCACCACAAGTGGAAGTTTTTTTAGCAGTGGTAGTTGAAGCATTTGTACCAGATCATCTGGTAGATGGCACCGGACGAAGGTGGCGGTGTGGAGACAGGAGGAAAACCGCGAGATGGACAACGATGGTGTGGGCACGAATTTTTGGTATGTTCGTGGTATGAAACTTTCGTGGTAATGGTAGAACTCAAACTGCTGGAGTTTTCCGAATTCAGGGGATGTCAGGCAAGCGTCCACCTTGCCGGGTATGGACAACAGGTAGCTTGTCGGGATGCAGAGGCATTGAACGGGGCCCTACTGGTGAGAAGAGACGATGGCTCTGATGAGATCAAATTTAGGAAGGACAGATATCTGACGACAGTCGAGATTGAGGGGCGCGGTGCGCCATAAAGGGCTCCACCGAGTTGAGAGGACTTGTGTGCGGCAGCAATCCTTGGTGGGGAGAAGCGAGATGATCTCCTCAAGGATGACGCTCGGGAGATTGCTGATGCGCTCTACCGGTTCCTCAGATCTGGGGGGGGGGCTCGCCGCTTCTCCCCGCGCTACCGGGTGCGGGATCTACAACCGGCGTCGCCGCTGGCGGGAGCCTAATCTTCTTGGCGCTGGGGCCAGCCGACTCCATTTTCATTGTGGGCGTCGCGTTGAGCTCACGGGTTTGAGCAGAGTAGCCAAAGACGAGCCTACTGGCAGTGCGAGTGGGGAAGAAGGAGGGCTAGGGATTTCTGTAGGAGTGGAAGAAGAGGAGCATGCATTTTCTGTACGAGTGAGGAAGAAGGTGAGCGGGGTTTTCTGGACGAGTGAGGAAGATTGGGGAGCGGGGGGAATTGGGTGGGGGGGGACGGAAGCGGGAGAGCAAGCTGTTCGTGTTTATAAGGCCCGCTGAGCTAACTAGTCGCTTTCTCCCAAGAACCGCTCTCTTCTTTTGCGTTGCTGCATGACTGGCCATGCATGCAGGATGCATGTGCCCGCTGGCCACTGCATGCACCTGGTTTGTTACTAGGCCTATTTAATAGGGTGGTTATGGAGTAAATTAAGGAGATTTATTTTCTATGTGTGCATCCACCAGATTAGAGGATGCGGTACTGGATGCAGACACTCACATTAAACTAACATTCAGAAGAACAAAAGTTCAGCATGTCTATGCATCTCAATGATTCACCATACTATAACCAATATACAAAGCTGTGAGAAGGTGTGGATATAAAGAAAATCGGTCGATGCTTCTCTGAGCAAAGGGCCTCCCTACGCACGCATTAATTTCCTGGGCATGCTTGCTTCTTCTCAATGTTGCGAGCACTTTGAGCATGTTAGCAACTCCACAGCTTGTTAGCTGCCTCATCTTGCAATTGATGCTGATACATTTGCAGCAAACACATGAGGCAATAGAGATGACTCAACATGGGTCCATATTGTGCAGTTCCCCTGATATCATATTCATTGTCCTGAATCTGAAAAGATAGGAAAACAATAGCTATACTTAAACGGTGTTGCAAAACAGTAGCACATATCAATAGCTCGGCATGACAAAACACGATCATCTGGACAAAGGGGATACTGACCTGCCTGAGGAAGATTACATATAAGTTCATAAGTCCTTGGTTGATTTCCACATTCGGCTGCACTGTTTGTTTGCTGCTCCACACATGACAGGATCGTTCCGCACTGCATTCAGCAAGTCAACATACGAATAAGCTAATTTCATCTTGCAGTGGTCATTGTACCTAGTTACAAATGTAGGAATACCTGGAGCACCATGAGGTTAGCTGACAGCAGGTAGATGCAGCCATATAAATTTTTTGCGGTGCTACCAAAATTGAGGTTTGTATCCCTTCCCGTTATGAGAATTCTTCTTGAAGTTGGTAGAATGTGACGGCTTGTTCTTTGCATCAAACTTGCCTTTCCCCTGAGATTTGTTCTTGTTGTTTTGGGGCTGGTTGGGCTGGAAGTTCTTCTCGTGTACAATGTGGGCACTAGAAGCTCCCTCGGCGACCCGAGCACGTGTGTCTTTTGCTCTCGCCTTCTCCTCAAAATCAAGAGTGCTAATGAGATCCAAAACAAAAAAACTCATGTCTCTTGTTTTTCAGAGAAGTAGCAAAATCGTTCCACAAAGGTGGAAGCTTGGCAATGATGGTCCCAGCAACAAATTTGTCCGGCAGCACACACTTAAAGTACTCAAGTTCCTTAGAGAGTGACTGTATCTCATGAGTCTGCTGAATAACAGAGCGCTCATCAGTCATCTTGTAGTCACAGAATTGCTCCATGACGTACAACTCATTGCCAGCACCCGAGGGCCAAAACGTGGCCTCGAGCGCAGCCCACATGTCTTTGCCGCTGTCAAACGACATATATGAATCCAGAATGGAATCATCAAGAACACTCAGCAGGGCAGCTTTGAAGAGGGTATCCATGTTCTGAAAAGCTTCCTGCTGTGTAGGATTAAGATCGCCCTCAGGCTTACCCTTAGTGGCGTCATAGTAGTACATAATCTGAAACCAATATACTGCTCTTGTGCGCCACCTTTTATATTGCGCCCCCTTAAAAGTAGGCGGCTTCAAAAGCGCAGCAAAACCACTCGGAGTAAATTGCTTGTGATCAGGTTTTTGGATTGGATTGTTGAATATATGAGCAATTTAGTATGAGATTTAATTTGAATCAACAGTAAATAGATCATGACGACAATTGCAAACATCAAAGTAATGATGTGGACTAAACCAGGAGGACAGAATCACATACTGTACAACGGGAGCAGAACCGATGTGGTTGATGTTGTCACTCATGTCGTTGATGAAGAAGTTACCGAGGTCGGGGAAGAAGGCTGTCATTGAGGAAGTCGTCGTTGGCAGCAGTCACAGGAGTGTGCTCCCCAAAAACCTGATCGCCCCTCTCCCGTACAAGATCACGAAAGGCGGGGTTCGGAGGACTGCTGTCCCTTCTCGTGGTGCACGCCGGAATGAGGGCTGGAGAAGAATTGCGTGGCGGTGCTAAGATCTGGAACGGTGCCAAACCATATGATACAGCGGCGGCTAGGTAGAGCATGTCAGGTCGGTCGTGCGAGTATAATAGTAGGCCTTTGGCCCCCAAACCCCACGTCCAAGTCAATAATAGCTCAAAAAAAGTCAATAATAGCCCCACCAAGGTTTGTCTAAAAAACCGAGTAATTAAGGTGTCCATTAGTCCCTTTAGTATAAATACAATTTCATTAATAATGGCCCCACCTTTTGTCTCACAAAGTAGAGTATGTTGGAGTACAACCGGCTACACGTTTACAGTCCGCTTATCTTCTCTCTCCTCTTCTCTCTCCTTCAACTAAGCACAAATACTATATTTAAATCCGTATAGCCTGCTTATGTCATCTAATTGTAGTACTTGCTCTAAAAGTTACTATCCACTGTGTAGTCTGAAATGCCGGGCGTGCAGCGGACGGTGCCCTCGGTCGGCGCGCCGCTTCAACGGCGGAAGCAGTGAGAGGTCACGTCGCCCTGACTTGCCATCAATGTGGATGGCGGGCTCAGCTGGCGCCGGGCGGGAAGCGCGCGTGGGAGGGGGGAGGGGTTTTTGTTGGGCCAAGAAGGTGAGAAGCCAACTTGGGATCGGTCCGGACGGGGAAATATCATGTGCTCCCATACTCTGCATATGACACTAGTCTATGTTACTACTCCCTCCTTTCCGGTTTATAGAGATGTTTAGAGTAACATAGTAATATGTTACAGTACAAGTTACTCCCCACTATGACCAGCCTTGGCCTCTCCCACATCATCATTAGCATGCAGCCGCCTTGATAGACAACGTGCGCAGAAGGAGTAGAGGCGACTGGGGACGCACCACCACCACGTTGTGGGCACTCTGTATGTGCTCGTGTGCGTGCAGCGTGCGTGTTTTTCCATCGGTGCTAGCTCTAAGGCCGAGGCTGCGGTCGTCTTTGTCTCCGACTAGTAGTTGAGCAACGACTGCAAAGAGGTGCTGCAAGAGATGCGTATGCGCCGTTGTGTGCGAGCCTCGCCGTGGATGGCGCACGCCTCCATGCAGCCGAGTGTGTGCGCATGCATGTGTTATTCACGTGCATTCTGCGGCCGAGCATGTGTGCATGCATGTCTTGTGTACGTGTGTTGTGTGCTCCATGCTGTGCGCGTATGTGCATGAGTTGGATCGGATGGAGTTAGTGCGTTGGCTTTTGTACGTGCGTGGCTTGTTGCGTGGTTATCAATAATTCAATATAAACTACTCCCTCCGTTCCTAAATATAAGTCTTTCTAGACATTTCAAATAGACTACAACATACGGACGTATGCAGACATATTTTAGAGTGTAGATTCACTCATTTTGTTTCGTATTTAGTCCCTTATTGAAATATCTAAAAAGACATATATTTGGGAACGGAGGGAGTATAAAACATCTTCAACTTAGCATCCTGATGTACCGTTTCTAGTGGTTAGCGAAAAGTTCATGTTCTTTTAGTTGTTTATAGGTGGGCAGGCGGCAAAAAACAGGGGAAAACGCGCAAGGTTCCTTGCAGACGCTCCACCGCGAGGTTCCTTGCTCCTCCTCAGTCGTCGGGAATCTATGCTCTTCAACTCTTTTCTTTTACGTGAGCTTTTTTCATCCTTTTCCCAACACGTGAGACATCTAGCATCAAGGTGCACGTGTCATGCAAGAAAATGGAGATAATCAGATAAGCAGTGAGTCGTGCACTTCGATGGCACCTAGGCAATATGTTTTCTCCTCAATGACATGTGAATGGCACGTGAATAGTGCACGTACTCAACGACGGAGCACGGGAGGGTAGCAATGACATGGTCAGCCCTTTTTTGGAGAGAGTACATACTACTAGTAAATAACTTTGATGTGTCCCGTCAACTCGTAGAACGATGAGAAGCTTGATTACGCCTTCTCCCTCACCAACGCGTGCGCGGTGGCTCGCAGCATGAGGAGAAACTTTTGCTTACAAGTGGTGGACGTGCATCAGTTCATTTGGTGTCAGATTGCCAGAAGCACAACTGTAGAACCATCGACTTCCGGAAGAGGCGAAGAGCCAAGCGCAAGGTCACCTGCTAACCTTAGGCTAGGCGTAGTGGGAGTAACATAAGTAGGGGTACCTCCTTTTTTATTCTAGAAACAACCACACGCGAATATCAAGGTGCTGGTTACGTAGAACAAATTTCCTGCAGTCCGTGCTCAGCCCTCCTCTATCTCTCTTCTCAGCCAGCCAGCGGACGCGCGGAGCCCATCGTCTGTTTGCTCACATGCGGCCCCACATGTCAGTGAAAACACAAGAGGACCCACTGAACCTGCACATCTTTCACCTCGACGTGCTAGTGATGAAAAACAAATCCAAGAAAGATCTTCGGTGGCCGCTTTTGGAGTTACTCAAGAGTAGTAAGATTCTATCTACAGTTTAACCCAAGATGCACATCTCGTGGCTTCAACTTATCAACTACCACTCTATTTTCTTTCATGACACGACCTGGATGCTGGATGTCCCACATGTCGGCAAAAGGAGGAAGAACCCGACCAAATCTTCGGTTGTCCTCTCGGATTAGACTAGTTGTGCTAACTTAAAATTTTTAATGTGTACTCCCTCCGTTCCAAAATACTTGACTTCCATTTGTCCAAAAATGGATGTGCCTATATACTAAAACATGTCTAGATACATATATATTTTGACAAATACTACCTCCGTCCGGGTTTATTGGTCCCCATTATATTTCGTGCCAAATTTTGACCATAGATTAAACTAACAAAATGTTTACGCATGTCACCAAACATTATATTTTTGAAAACTATGTTCAAATACGAATCCAATGAGATATTTTTTCTTGACATGCATTAACATTTTGTTAGTTAAATCTTTAGTCAAAATTTGACACAAACTACAAAGGGGACCTATAAACCAGGACGGAGGTAGTAGAAGGCATGTATTGTGCAACAGAGGGAGTAGAATGGATGCAAGTTTTTGTATTGGGAAGAAGAGTACATCCATATATTGATAGAGCGTTGGAGTTGGCCTTACAAGTGGGACCGCAGTTGAGGAAACCGACTATCGGCAAACCCCCACCTCGCCCGCCGCGCGATGGCTGAGTTAGAGAAATGATGAGGTTGAAGAGATTGCTCTAGCACGGACTCCAAGAAATATGGTGTCAGATGGAATTCGTGCTGCTGGCGTGTGCCGTACTCCTGGACGTGAATGCTTGTTCTGGCCCATGCCACCCTACTAATCCTACTACTTACTATATAGTACTAGTATCGAGGATTCGAGGTGCTGGTTACGTACAATATGGCTATAGTAAAAACACCCGCACGACGCGCGAAGCATGTGAAGCTAGTACAAATAGTGTACTACTATTGTTGATTGGCCTCATCCGATAACCTGTTGCAATGCACGTACTATTATGTTTTCAAAAAATATTTTTTTGCCTCGTCGCACCACTCACTCACAGAAGCAACTCAAAAGCCATTCATAAATTTAGTAAGTTTATCACAAGCATATCATTTTATTACATACAACAGGTCAGCAACCCACATCGACAACGAGGATACATTATAAATACTAAAGTTTTCACCACACAACAAATAACAAGCAATGAAATGAACTTCAACTCAACCATTCCTCGGTGTTGGAAACGCTTGCTTTGAACCACGAGTGATTCTCTGGGACGGGGCATCTATTGTCGATCTCGAGACCAATGCAGGACTGATCATCCAGGCTGAAGCGGCCTACTATATCAGTACCAGGGTAGGGAACCACGCTAATGTCTGAGGTATAGACACAATTGCTTCTCATAAATGGAGCTAGTAATGTTGTGTCAACAGCAGTTGGATCGCCTTTCACCATCATCGGATAGTTTTGTCCAAGGAAGAGCGAGTTTTCTCCAAGACTAGCAATTCTGTACCAGGGATAAGGTGTTGGCGCTAGCACACTAGTATCCATCCCGTATACCATGCAACGGGTGTTGGAATAGGTCCGGAGAGTGTGACCATGGGAGACTACACCTGCTTCCTTAGCAGTAACATCATCAGTAGGCTGTATACACACGAGAAGAGGTGATCCATCAAAATTAGTTGCCAGGCGCCAACGAGTATATGGGCGCTGCTCGTCCTCATGCTCGTGATCATCACCATCGTCATCTCCCCCTTGGTTATAAAAATTTTCAAGTATAGGTGGTGGAATGTTCACAGGACCTTGGAAACACAAGAAGAAGGTTAATTAGTAAAGGGAAACTTGCTAACCCGCATGCATGTGGATGAAACAATTATAATTACGGTGGAAGACAAACGTACCGAAATCATAACGATTCCATGCAAAAATAGTGCCACGAGTGGTGGCAGCAAACACAAGGCCCTCGTATTGAATTGCATCATAGTACTCATGCGTGTACAGAAACTGATTTTTGAGCAATGTCCATCGAGTCAAACCAGCAACGACGGCAACAAGCTTGTCGAAGATAGCAACAACTTCATAGTTGTTGTAATTCCAAGAGCGGGTGGGAACTCGAGAAATTGCTATCTTCCATAGAAGACAGTCACCATGATTGTATTTGAACGTGCGTATAATACCGGTGTGCTCAACCTCTGGGCAGTCTGCTGAGATTTTTGGAAGTGGAACCCGGTCACGAGTGTACACATTCACAAGTTCCCACTCGCAGTTGGACCCAATGTAAACAACCCAATCTCCATTTGCGCCTGCCCAAGCCTTGCCCTCAAGCGATGGCATCTTAACATCATATGTATCATTATCAAGCGGCATCAACTTGCACAAGGCGAGGCCTCCGTTGTGACGGCGCCAGTCATCAGGGTCACGACGATGAAGATAGGGGAGATCAAACCACTCCTTGACTCTTGGGTTCCTTGTAATGATGTTATTAGTTGAGTCAAGAATGGGCCTGAACAAACCTGCCATGCTAGCCGAGGTGATGACATCGCACTGATCAATGATTTCCTCCACCACGTCATCTTTCAGATCGGGGAAAGAAAAACGGGGTCGTTTCCGTCCTGTTCCCTCCATGGAGAAGATGATCGAACAATGGCAGAAGAAAGGGTGAAGGGCTGAAGGAAAATGGAGGAGGGAGAGGAAGAGCGTGCGACAGCAGTTTCAAATCGAGAGAGAAAGGTGAAGAGTCGGTGGACGGTTGCCAGTTTGCCACGGTTCACGAAGGGGCGCCTCGGCCTACACGTCGGTTCGGAAATACTCCTACTACTCGCTGTCGTCTCACTGATATGTTGGAACGGGACCACATGTCAACGAAACATAGTGTCTAATTTCTCATGCAAAATGCGATCTGGCCGCGTTGGCCCGAGGTGCCGCATTAGTTTTTTTTTGAAAGTTTGTCGCATTAGTTATCGACCTTTATTTTTTTAACATGCAATCTGAATGGATAGTGATACGTCTCCAACGTATCTATAATTTTTTATTGTTCCATGCTATTATATTACCCCTTTTGGATGTTTATGGGTTTTATTTTACACATTTGTATCATTTTTGGGACTAACCTACTAACCGGAGGCCCAGCCCATATTGCTGGTTTTTTGCCTATTTCAGTATTTCGAAGAAAAGGAATATCAAACGGAGTCCAAACGGAATGAAACCTTGGGGAGCGTGATCTTTGGAATGAACGTGATCCAGAGAGCTTGGAGTGCAAGTCAAGAAGCTCCCGAGGACCCCACGAGATAGGAGGCCGCGTCCCCCCCTATAGGGCGTGCCCCCTGTGTCGTGGGCCCCTCGGGTGGCCACCGACGTACTTTTTCCTCCTATATATACCTACGTACCCCGAAAACATACATGGGCACCACGAAACACAATTTCCACCGCCGTAACCTTCTGTATCCGTGAGATCCCATCTTGGAGCCTTCGCCGGCACTCTGCCGAAGGGGGAATCGACCAGGGAGGGCTTCTACATCAACATCCTTGCCCCTCCAATGAGTTCTGAGTAGTTTACCACAGACCTACGGGTCCATAATTATTAGCTGGATGGCTTCTTCTCTCTTTTTGGATCTCAATACAATGTTCTCCCCCTCTCTTGTGGAGATCTATTCGATGTAAACTCTTTTTGCGGTGTGTTTGTCGAGATCCGATTAATTGTGGGTTTATGATCAAGTTTATCTATGAATAATATTTGAATCTTCTCTGAATTCTTTTATGTATGATTGAGTTATCTTTGCAAGTCTCTTCGAATTATCAGTTTGGTTTGGCCTACTAGATTGGTCTTTCTTGCCATGGGAGAAGTGCTTAGCTTTGGGTTCAATCTTGCGGTGTCCTTACCCAGTGACAAAAAGGGTTGCAAGGCACGTATTGTATTCTTGCCATCGAGGATAACAAGATGGGGCTTATATCATATTGCATGAGTTTATCCCTCTACATCATGTCATCTTGCTTAATGCGTTACTCTGTTCTTATGAACTTAATACTCTAGATGCAGGCAGGAGTCGGTCGATGTGTGGAGTAATAGTAGTAGATGCAGGCAGGAGTCGGTCTACTTGTTATGGACGTGATGCCTATATACATGATCATGCCTAGATAATCTCATAACTATGCGCTTTTCTATCAACTGCTCGACAGTCATTTGTTCAACCACCATAATACTTGTGCTATCTTGAGAGAAGCCACTAGTGAAACCTATGGCCCCCGGGTCTATCTCTTATCATATTTGCTTTCAATCTACTTTTATTTGCATCTTTACTTTTTGCATCTATATCATAAAATACCAAAAATATATTTATCTTATCATATTATCTTTATTATCTCACTGTCGCAAGTGGCCGTGTAGGGATTGACAACCCCTTTATTGCGTTGCTTGCGAGTTCTCAGTTTGTTTGTGTAGGTGCGTGGGACTTTTGAGGAGCCTCCTACTGGATTGATACCTTGGTTCTCAAAATTGAGGGAAATACTTACGCTACACTTGCTGCATCACCCTCTCCTCTTTGAGGAAAACCAACACAAGCTCAAGACGTAGCAAGAAGGATTTCTGGCTCCGTTGCCAGGGAGGTCCTCGCTCAAGTCAAGACATACCAAGTACCCATCACAAACCCATCTCCCTCACATTTACATTATTTGCCATTTGCCTCTCGTTTTCCTCTCCCCCACTTCACCCTTGCTGTTTTATTCGCCCTCTCTTTCCCAATCTCCTCCTCTCTCACTACACCACAACACTTGATTGGGGGCAATTAACCGCCGGGAGAAATACTAGAATAAGGGCAAATTGTCTGCCAGGAATCTAGTTACTGCCGGCAGAAGTACTTAAAGGCGGGAAAACTGCCGGTAGAACTTTAATAGCAAGGGCATACGCACTGCGGGAGATCTTGTCCATATTTTAGGTCATCAAATTTGCCAGCACAACTAAATCACGGCCCACTATCTGCCGGGCTATCCATGGTGCGAGACCAAAAATATGGGCCCATACGCGCGATGGCGCGGGAGAAAACACGATAGACTTTATTTATTTATTTTTGCTCAAAAAGAGTTATAGCCGCCGCCCAGTGCTTCCCCAAATCGAACCCTCCAGAGTCCAGAGCCATCCTCCTCCACCGCCGCCGCTGCCGCCGCAGCAGCCGACGAGAGCCCCTCTGTCCTCGACGGCGCCCTCCACCACCAACCCCCTCCGCCGACCTGGTGACCCCCACTGATATCGATGCCGCCGGTGCGTCGAGATCGATGCCGCCGGTGCATCGAGATCGACCTCGCCTCCGTCCACTTGAATCTGGTGTGTGTGGTCAACGTCGTCTCACTCCCTACGGAACCACCCTAGGACTGGTCGACGGCGCCTGTGCGTCGAGGTCGACGGCGCCTTGATCCCCAGCACGAGATCCGGCGACAAACTCCGAGCCTCTTGTCTCAAGTTCGCCGTGCCACCCCACGCCATTGCACTGCTCTTCTCCGCGACCCTCCACGCGGACGAGCGCTGTCGGACTCCCCACCACGTCTCCTACCACACCGACGGCAAGCGCGGTGCCTGCTCCCCAGTGGGAAAAACCACGTACGTGGCACACGCCGCGTACACGGACCCTTACACGGACCCGTGAACGGGCTGTACGTGGACACGGGGAAAAACTGGCCGACGGCCGTCGTGGACGGAAGTTGACGCACGCCATGGAAAACTGGGCAAAACCACGTAAGTGGCACACGCCGCGTACACAGACCCTTACACAGACCCGTGAACGGGCTGTACGTGGACACGGAAAAAACAGGCGGACGGCCGTCATGGACGGAAGTGGACGCGCGCCATGGAAAACTGGGCAAAACCACGTACGTGGCACACGCCGCGTACACGGACCCTTACACGGACCCGTGAACGGGCTGTACGTGGACACGGGAAAAAAGTGCCCGACGGCCGTCGTGGACGGAAGTGGACGCGCGCCATGGAAAACTGGGCAAAACCACGTACGTGGCACACGCCGCGTACACGGACCCTTACACGGACCCGTGAACGGGCTGTACGTGGACACGGGAAAAAAGTGCCCGACGGCCGTCGTGGGCGGAAGTTGACGCGCGCCATGGAAAACTGGGCAAAACCACGTACGTGGCACACGCCGCGTACACGGACCCTTACACGGACCCGTGAACGGGCTGTACGTGGACACGGGAAAAAAGTGCCCGACGGCCGTCGTGGACGGAAGTTGACGCGCGCCATGGAAAACTGGGCAAAACCATGTACGTGGCACACGCCGCGTACACGGACCCGTACACGGACCCATGAACGGGCTGTACGTGGACAGGGGAAAAAAGTGCCCGACGGCCGTCGTGAACGGAAGTTAACGCGCGCCATGGAAAACTGGGCAAAACCATATACGTGGCACACGCCGCGTACACGGACCCGTACACGGACCCGTGAACGGGTACGAGAGGTCCGGGAAAAAATGGCCCATACGCCATGCGAACCGGCTCAAAACCAGCTAATGATGGTCAACAAATGGTGCCATGGCAGCGAAAACATGTCTCATGGCAAAAAAACGCTGCCACGGCAGCGTTTCAAAACAGTGTACCCCTCCTTCACAAACTAAGGGCAGGGGTCCCAATGGGGGCTAAAACCCTCGGGTATAGTAGGGAGGAGGGGTCCTTCCTGGTGGGCGTACGGAACACGGGTGATTTTTCTTAGGGAAAACACCCGTGTTCACGTACGCCCATCCTTTCCCAACGTTGCCTCGGATGTCCCGTCGTTATGCCATCACGAAGGTGTTGGCCCGGTCCCGTGTACGTCTCGTGAGAAATTCTGACCCAACAGCCGAAGGTGGCTCGGGAAACAGGAAAGTACCCCGTTGCGTACACGATCCGACCGACGGTAAACAGTCGCAACGATGTCCCTCGAATGTTGCCTCCGGAAAAACGTTGCCCCTCGGTGGCAACGTCATCGCTGTCCCGGCCCCCTGTACGTCTCAAGTGAAATTCTGACCCAACAGCCGAATGCGTCTCGGGAAACAGGAAAGTAGCCCGTTTCGTGCACGATAAGACCGTCCGACGATGTTGAAAAATCGTTGCATCCGTAGCTTTGTTGCTGCTGGTGTGACACGCGTGATTTGGCCTTGCAAGACACCTTCGTGTAGTGGGGAGTCCCCACTACACTAGTACAACATGTTGCTCAGATCTGTCATGGTGGAAAAGCGATGCAGGTATGCTTTTCCTTACAAAGGTTGTGAAACTCTTCTTTTCTGCTGGATGAGAACTCACGAGATATTGCCGATTTATCTTCTCATTGCTGCAGATTTTCCCTCCCTTCCACCGAATTACTACTGGGCTCCAAGTCTTTCTCAGTGTTGCCTCTGTATTTTGCTTCCAAATTATTGTAGGTGCTATCAGTGAAAGGATTGGGGACTGGTTCTAGCAGTGGTAGGTTTGTTCCAGGAATTCATAATGCTCATGGTTTGCCACACTCATGGCAGTCACTACTTAAAATGTTTCTCCATTTAATCAAGCAAGAATAGTTCTTCAAAACGTTTTATCATTTTAATCTTCAGACATCTTGGTAGGAAGCAGCATGGAATGTTTGCAGTTTCAGTTTAGATTGTACATAAAGGCCTGTAGATATGTACTCTGTCAGTCAAAACTTCTAAAATGATCTATGCACCATGGCAGTGGATACTTCTAAATGACTGCACACACGTTCTAGTAAGTCTTATTAGTATAGGAAGTTCAATAATCTTTCTGTGCTAAACAAGTGGATGCTACAACTTAATACTAAATCAGTAAAACACTTTAGGAATACTAAAGGCAAGCTTTGGAAAAAAGGTATTTGATTGTGGTTTTCTGTAGCTCAGGCTACACGGTACCCCTTATCTTTGCCATCCATTTATGCATCAAGATCCGTGCAGACACATTTGTCTTTTTTGTTTCTCTCAAACGACACAACATATGAACTTTAACTTTTGCAGAACAACAATACATTCTAACTACAATCTAGGAAAAAAAACTTTCAGATTTTTTCATGCATTTTAAATACTTGAAATAATATTTTTATTCAAAGAAAATCTTATTTTGTATATTTATATCAGACCAAAAAATCTGAAAGTTTTTTCACACATTGATGTTCTAATGTTTGTTCGATCTGCAAAGTTTGAAGTTCATATGTTGTTTCGTTTTTGAGAAACAAAAAAGAGAAATCTTGTTGTTGTTAGTTAGTTGAAGAGTACGGATCTCAAAGCAAGGTTGGAGGGTTGAGGATAAGAGGTTCCATGTAGCCTGAGCTACAAAGAAACTTTGTGATTTGATTGTGCTGTTTATCCCCGTTGGTTGATGGATGTGAGATCATCTAGTTCAACTGTCATAAGACATATATACTACTACATGGAAGAAAACAACTAGCTAGAGAATTGTTTATGCCTCCTTTCATTTTGCTGCAAAGTCAGACTGAAACTGGACTACTCTTCCAGAGTTTAAATGGTACTCCCTTTGTCCCATAATGTAAGTATTGTCAAAAAACGTCTTACATTATGAGACGGAGGGACTATAATATGTTGGTTTTCTATGGTTCCTTCCTCTCCAATCTAGTTTTACTCAATATAAGTTACTATTTCGTAAGAATAACATGAAGCATTGATTCTTATATGTTCCATGTATTATGACAGGACAAGTAGTCACTAGCAGCTGAGCAAAGGCTACAACATGCTCGGAGGAGAAGTTTGAATGGAGGCAGAGTACACTTTTTTTCCGCGAATGCAGAGAATACACTTTGTAAGGCATATATCCAACCTGAACTTCTTGTATTCTGTTGAGCCCTTGGGTCTTGTGAACCCGTATTCATGTGCCGTATAGAATACTTGCAGGTGCAACTCCCTAAGAAACCAAAACGATTTGATGTTTGCTGTAAGGTGGTAAAGAAAATTAACCACACACTAAAAAAAGAGCACGTCTGCACTAGTAGTATCACGTACATGCTGGAGCTACTAGATTAGTACGTACATGGTTGTTAAGATGAGGCTGCATGCATCACTTTCAAAAAGATGATTAGTACGTACTTGTAGCAAGCATCCCAGCTAGCTAGCTACTTACATTTTAGTCTGCATCCATTTTGTCCATTTTAGTCTGCCCATTTTAGGTGATTTTAGTAAACAAAAAAATCAAGCGAAATGAGAATACGGAGGAGAAATGAAATAGCCTACATCGATTTTAATCCAATAGCAATTTTGCCAAAGGTGACTGTCGGTGTTAAAACCGGCGGATCTCGGGTAGGGGGTCCCGAACTGTGCGTCTAGGCGGATGGTAACAGGAGACGAGGGACACGATGTTTTACCCAGGTTCGGGCCCTCTCGATGGAGGTAAAACCTACGTCCTGCTTGATTAATATTGATGATATGGATAGTACAAGAGTGGATCTACCACGAGATCAAGGAGGCTAAACCCTAAAGCTAGCCTATGGTATGATTGTTGTAATGTATGTTGTGTCCTACGGACTAAAGCCCTCCGGTTTATATAGACACCGGAGGAGGCTAGGGTTACACAGAGTCGGTTACAATGGTAGGAGATCTACATATCCGTATCGCCAAGCTTGCCTTCCACGCCAAGGAAAGTCCCATCCGGACACGGGACGGAGTCTTCAATCTTGTATCTTCGTAGTCTTGGAGTCCGGCGGACGATGATAGTCCGGATGTCCGGACACCCCCTAGTCCAGGACTCCCTCAGTAGCCCCTGAACCAGGCTTCAATGACGATAAGTCCGGCGCGCATAATGTTCGGCATTGCAAGGCGGGTTCCTCCCTTGAATAATCCAGAGAAGATCATGAACACCAGGATAGTGTCCGGCTCTGCAAAATAAATTTCACATTCCACCGTAGAGAGAATAAAATGCACACAAGTCAAATCTGCTGACGTATTATGCGGCGTGACATCACACCGCTACCAAGCCTTTGTTTGAATTGTTTTTTACTATACCACATCAGCACGTTTAGCGAAGCGGTTTCCTTGGCACGTCTTGTCGAAGCAGAGATCGTGTTCCCCTCATTCCGGGATTCTCATCAATACGGACGTGGGTAACCCAACCGCGCCATCGATGGTGGCGCTTGGGAGATAAGCGAGTTTTACCAGGCCGGTGGGGGACGCACGGTTTTTCGTCCGCCTATATATAAGGGATAAGGATTTACCTTCTCACCTACGCCTTCTTCCTCCTTTGCTTATCCATCTCCGCGCGCTCAAGCTCCAACGCCCAAGCTCGCGCATCTCGCCTCGACCATCTCCGAATATGTCCGGAGTGGGAGGCAAATGGTTGGCCTCCACCGTTAAGGAGGAGCACATCACCAAGCTGCGCAGCGCCGGATACCTTTCCGACGATATCGCGCATCGGCTGCCCGACGAGGGGCAGCTCATCCCTACCCCTAGGCCCCATGAGAGGGTCGTATTCCTTCCCTACTTCCTCCGCGGACTGGGCTTTCCACTCTATCCATTCGTCCAGGGGCTCATGTTTTACTACGGCCTGGATTTCCACGATCTGGCGCCAAACTTCATCCCCAACATCTCGGCGTTCATCGTCGTGTGCGAGGCCTTCCTCTGCATCCGGCCCCACTTCGTCCTGTGGCTCAAGACCTTCAACGTCAAGCCGAAGGTTGTGAAGGGCACGCAAGCGGAATGCGGAGGCGCCATGTTGGGTAAGTTGCCCAACATCCTTTGGCTCGAAGGGGCCTTCGTGGACTCCGTCAAGGGGTGGCAATCAGGATGGTTCTACATCACCGAGCCGCGCAAGCCCACATGGGCAGCGGCACCCGAGTTTAGATCTGGCGTCCCCACGCAGCTCACCTCCTGGAAAGAGAAGGGCTTGCTGTGGGGCAATCCGAAGGAGCTGACGGGACTCCGAGCCTGTATCCAGAAGCTGGTGAGCAATAAGCTCAGGCTCGTCGACGTGGTCCAAGTCATGCTCATCCGCCGGATTCTCCCATGCCAAGAACGGGCATTCAATCTGTGGGAGTTCAATCCGGAACAGCACCAGGCGCTAAGCGGGCTCTTCGATACGACATACGAAGGCGCCTGGAGGGTGCTGTTTAAGGGTGCCGAAGCCCCCGCATCCGCGACGGAAGATCGCGGGTTTCGCTCGCAGCATCCGGCTGACGAGGTAAGTGATTCAACCCCGTTACGGGACACTTTTGGTAGTCAAATTGATTCTAGAAGGGTTTGATTCTTTCTTTTCCTTTGACAGGAATGGATGGAGAAGGCCAAGCAACTCATCAGCCCGGCTCCCATGCCAGAAGACCCAGTGAACGCCCGTTTAGCAGGGCTGCTGGTTTCGGCACCGCACGTGGTGCCGGAGAAGAAGGCCAAGAAGGTGGCCGCGGGGACTCGAAAGAGTTCCCGTAATCAGGCATCCGACGACGAGGCGGACTCCTCCCCCGAAGACGAGGAGGAGGAAGAGGACTCTCTCCCGGAGGAGGGAGAGAAGAAGAGGAATGCTTCCTCAATAGGGGAGGCCGAAGGGTCCAAGAGGGGGAGAACTATTCCCCCGGACAGTTTCGCCAACACCGTCGTTGGCGAGGAGGAGTGGCCTTCAAGGGCCAGGCGTCCGGCAAGATCGTAAGTATCTGGATCCTTGATATGCAATTTCTTTCGTGTCGCGTAGTGTCCTTCTAATGCCGCATTCTACCCGTAGTCCGGCCGATGATGATCTTCCCGCTTCATCGAGCGGGTCGTTGGCCCCGTCGGATGTGGATTCTCTTCCGACTGCCTCTACCCCACGGGCCGATGAGGACGCCAAGGTGGGATCCCAGAGAGGGACTGAGGGAGTCCTGGACTAGGTGGTGTTCGGGCAGCCGGACTACATCGTCCGCCGGACTCCAAGACTACGAAGATACAAGATTGAAGACTCCGCCCCGTGTCCTGATGGGACTTTCCTTGGCGTGGAAGGCAAGCTTGGCGATACGGATATGTAGATCTCCTACCATTGTAACCGACTCTGTGTAACCCTAGCCTCCCCCGGTGTCTATATAAACCGGAGGGCTTTAGTCCGTAGGACATAACATACATTACAACAGTCATACCATAGGCTAGCTTTAGGGTTTAGCCTCCTTGATCTCGTGGTAGATCCACTCTTGTACTACCCATATCATCAATATTAATCAAGCAGGACGTAGGGTTTTACCTCCATCGTGTCCCTTGTCTCCTGTTACCATCCGCCTAGACGCACAGTTCGGGACCCCCTACCCGAGATCCGCCGGTTTTGACACCGACATTGGTGCTTTCATTGAGAGTTCCTCTGTGTCGTCACCGATAGGAAGGATGCCTTCACCCGTCTTCAAAGACGGCATTTTCGCCGAAGGGGCCTTGGCCGTCGGCCAAACTATCTGGCTAGGTGGTTTTCTTATGACCGCCTGTCCGGCCACTGCTTCAACAATGACTTCTCAAGTCGTCAATAGCAATCTTCGCGTCAGCTCGGAATCCGCCGAGCAGTTGGATTCAATAGAGCTCTCGTCTGTTAACGAGCTCTTGGATCGCATCGCCGCCCTGGGAGTCGCTACAGACTACGATCAGATTGGGCTTAAAACCGATTTGAGAGAGATTAACTCTCACCAGGCCACCCACCACGTCGCAGTGGTAGAGGAGCAAGGCGGCAACTCTTCGCCTATATTGAAAACTAGTCACGTCCGGATTCCCGAACCCTCCATGCCGGATTTCCGCGGAGGGACGGACTTCAATCGAGCATTGAGCTTAAAATCATGCATCGCTCCGGACTCGCTGGATCGTGTCCAGCAACCTAAGCTTCCGAATTCGGAAACTCCTCGGCCTTTAAGCCCCAAGATGGGCAGGGATCTGGATTTTAGTCCACCCACCCACCCAGACATATGCGATCTATCTCTAATACGACAAGAGCCCGCTGAAACAGTACATCACTACTGGGCCAGATTCCTCCTGGTTATGGACAGGATAAAGGACTGCCGAGAGGAAAACGCGATCTCAATCTTCTGCAATAATTGTACGGACAAGGGAATATTAAATGCCATTGATCGTCACAGAATTACACGCTTCACCGATCTGGCGTCCATAGTACGAAAGTACTATGCGATGGAGAGTTTCCGGAAAACCGAAAATCAATTTTGGGATAATCCGGCCCCAAACCCAGTCCGCAGCAAAAGGGCGCCTTACACTCAGGCCCCAGATGCAAAAACGGAAAAACAAAAACCTAATAAGGGAAACGGAACCGTACTGGAGGGATGGCTCAATGGACCCTGTAAGCTTCATAGTACAGAGGGAGCCGTCCCAACACATAGCCTTCGAGCATGTTGGATACTACGGCAGGTGGCCAAAAGTGGCGAGGAGCTTCTAGCCCCGCAAAACCACTCCAACAATACCGGTACGGTATCAACAGTCTTCGAGACTTTCACATCATACAATATGCGAAAACGAACAATCCACGGACTCGCCGAAGTCTACCAAATAGCAACAGCAAATCCATGGAGCGACACAGCTATCACCTTCAACGCCAGCGACGAGCCTAAATTCCGAACAGCCAGAGCACCAGCCGCACTGGTGCTTAGTCCCATAGTGGACGGCTTTCGACTGACAAAAGTCCTCATGGATGGCGACAGCGGATTAAACCTCATTTACGAGGAAACTCTGCGGAAAATGGAAATCGATTGGAGCCGTATTGAGCGAAGCAACACAACCTTCAGAGGAATAATCCCTAGCCGGGAAGCACGCTGCACCGAACAAATCACACTCGATGTGGTGTTCGGCTCGCCGGACAATTATAGATCCGAAGAACTCACATTCCAAGTGGCCCCGTTCAACAGCGGATATCACGCTATATTAGGACGAGAGGCATTCACAATTTTTCAAGCAGTACCTCATTACGGGTACATGAAGCTCAAAATGCCCGGGCCCGGCGGAATAATCACTCTCGCTAGTGATCCGGACATAGCACTCCACGCCGAGAACAAGACAGCCGCACTAGCCCTGGAGGCACTATCTGAAGCCCTAGCGGCAGAAGAACTCACCGCACTACGCTCTACGGTGAACAGGGACGATGTGATACTCGATAAAAGATCCAAGTCCACCTCCTTCAAACCAGCAGATGAAATAACAAAATTCCAGGTCCATCCAACGGACCCAACAAAGACGGCCTCCATTGGGGCACAACTGAACCCCGAAGTAGACGCCGCACTGTGCGAATTTCTTCGAGAAAACTGGGACATTTTCGCCTGGCATCCTTCGGATATGCCCGGAATCCCACGCAGATTGGCAGAACACAGCCTAATCATCCTAAAAGGATTCAAGCCAGTCAAACAGGCTCTTTGACGATTCTCCGAACCAAAAAGACAGGCAATGGGAGAAGAGCTAGCCAAACTATTGGAAGCTGGATTCATTAGAGATATCAAACATCCGGATTGGCTAGCAAACCTGGTAATGGTACCAAAGAAGGACAAATCCTGGCGCCTTTGTGTCAACTTTAAAGACCTCAATAAGGCTTGCCCAAAGGATCCCTTTCCTCTCCCCCACATCGACCAAATTATTGATGCTACCGCAGGACACGATTCATTGTGTTTCCTCGACGCATACTCTGGCTATCATCAAATCAAGATGGCAGAAGCAGACCAAGCCGCCACGGCATTCATCACCCCTTACGGACCATTCTGCTTCAACACGATGCCCTTCGGACTTAAAAACGCCGACGCAACATATCAGCGCATGATTCAAACATGTCTGGCTACCCAGATCGGCAAAACAGTCGAGGCATACGTAGACGACGTAGTCGTCAAAACAAAACACGTCGAAACTTTAGTAGACGATTTAAGGCTCACGTTCGACAACCTCAGAGCATATGACATCAAGTTGAATCCGGAAAAATGTGTTTTCGGCGTACCAGCCGGAAAGCTGCTGGGCTTCATTGTGTCCGGTAGAGGAATTGAAGCAAATCCGGCTAAAATCCGAGCTCTGTCACAGTTGGACATTCCAAAAGACCTCAAACAAATACAAAAATTAACAGGATGCGTGGCAGCTCTAAGCCGCTTTATCTCCCGTCTAGGAGAAAAGGCGTTGCCCCTCTATCGCCTCCTCAGGCGCACCGAACACTTCGAGTGGACGGATGCTGCCACTGCCGGACTCGAAGAAATAAAGGCCATATTGGCAACAAATCCGGTCCTGGCTGCGCCCAATCTGGGCGAACCAATGTTGTTATACATCGCAGCAACGCATCAAGTTGTAAGCGCGGTCCTCGTCGTCGAACGAGAGACAGAAGGGCACAAATTCCCTCTCCAAAAACCATTGTATTATGTATCCACTGTGTTAACCCCCTGCAAGTCCCGTTACCCGCACTATCAGAAGATAGCATATGCGGTGTTCATGGCATCCCGGAAGCTCCGGCACTACTTTCAAGAGTGTTCGATAACAGTGGCCTCTGAAGTACCACTCAATGACATTATAAATAACCGCGACGCAACGGGCAGGATTGCAAAATGGGCCATTGAGCTCTTACCATTCGATATAACTTACAAACCTCGGCGAGCTATAAAGTCCCAAGTTTTGGCTGACTTCGTCGCTGAATGGACCGAAGCCGAACTCCCTAAAGAGTACAGCGCATACTCCAAGTGGGTTATGCATTTTGACGGCTCTAAAATGTTGGCCGGACTGGGGGCAGGCGTCGTATTGACGTCCCCAACCGGGGACACAGTCCAGTACGTACTTCAAATAATGTACACGGACTCCAACAACGCAGCCGAATACGAGGCCCTGTTACATGGTCTCCGGATGGCAGTCTCCATGGGTATTCAACGCCTAGAGGTGCGCGGGGACTCAAACCTTGCAATATCCCAAATAAATGGAGACTTTGACGCCAAGGATCCGAAAATGGCAGCATATCGTAACGCTGTCCTAAAAATGTCAGCTCGGTTTGAAGGACTCGAATTCCATCACATATCCCGAGATAATAACCAAGCGACCGACGTACTAGCACGCATCGGTGCGAAACGTGATGCTGTCCCTCCAAATATCTTCCTGGAACGGCTCTTCAAGCCATCCGTACTATGGGAAGAGGAGCCCGGAAGTGACAAACCGGAGAAAACCGCGCCAATCGGCGATTCAGCCGATGACATAACACCTTCAGCCCACGACATAATGGCAGTAATCGCCCCGTGGACAGAACCATTCCTAGCCTACTTGCTTAGGCAGGAACTTCCCGAAGACCAAAACGAGGCCCGCTGCATAGTCCGGCGATCGAAAGCCTACAAGGTCCATGAGGGAGAACTTTATAAGAAAAGCACAACCTGAGTCCTTCAAAGGTGTATCTCCGAAGAGGAAGGGCGAAACCTCCTGGCTGAAATTCATGCCGGACTAGGCGGACACCACGCAGCAGCCCGGGCCCTTGTAGGAAAGGCATTCCGTACAGGATTTTATTGGCCGACGGCCCGGGCAGATGCCCAGGACTTAGTCCAGAGATGCGTTGGTTGTCAGCTCTTTGCTAATCAGAGCCATATGCCGCCCACCGCCCGTAAAACTATACCCATTACATGGCCGTTCGCAGTCTGGGGGCTTGATATGGTTGGACCCCTTAAAGGGGGAACCCACAAGCAAAGGTACCTATTGGTCATGGTGGATAAATTCACCAAATGGATAGAGGCCAAACCGGTCAAAACGGCAGAGTCCGGACCAGTGATAGACTTTATATCCGGGGTAGTACACCGTTACGGAGTCCCCCACAGCATCATCACCGACAACGGCACGAACTTCACAGCCGACGAGGTTAAGTCATGGTGCAAAATATGGGCATCAAGCTCGACTACGCTTCAGTCTATCACCCTCAAACCAACGGTCAAGTGGAACGAGCAAATGGTCTAATAATGAGCGGCATTAAACCCAGACTAGTGCGGTCACTTACTAAATCTGACACGCACTGGGTCGAGGAGCTCGACTCCGTACTCTGGGGGCTGCGGACAACGCCTAACCGTACTACCGGATTCACACCATTTTTTATGGTATACGGCGCAGAGGCAGTCTGCCCTGCGACATTATTCATGACTCACCTCGAGTGCGCATGTACGAGGAAAGAGAGGCCGAGCTGGATCGGCAGGACAGCTTGGACACATTGGAGGAAGAACGCGACGTCGCCAAGGCTCGTTCCGCATTCTATCAGCAGCAGCCTCGAAGATATCAAAGCAGAGAAGTACGGGCCAAGACTTATAACGTTGGTGAACTAGTTCTAAGCCTGCCAGACAAGAAAAAGGACAAGCTCAAGCCCAAATGGGAGGGCCCTTTCATTATCGATCAAGTCCTGACCGGCGGAGCATACCGTCTACGAAATGCGTCGGATAACCGACTCGAGCCGAACACATGGAACGCAGCCCGCCTCCGAAGATTCTATGCCTAGCGCCGGACTAAGGGTTCGTCCCCTCCCTCCGTCCAAATTCTTATACTTTGGCTGTCTTTTTGTTTCTCTTTTCATAACCTTTTTATTAAAAAGCCCCTAAGGGCTTACTTTTGCATTTTTCGCATACACTTGATGAGCCATCCGCACTCATTATACCTGGGGGCTTCTTTTATAGAAGCTCAATTATAAGGGTTTCATGCCCAGCACACATGTGTCAAGCTTCCACATGTACCTTTTACTCACCATTATATGCATCGATATGACTTAAGTTTTGGCCAAGCTGGGTTGCCTGGCTCCTGTGCTTACCCCTACGTTCCCGATTGTTCGGCTAGGAGGTAAAGGGAGCACCTCTGCGATTGCTACTGCCGGGTCAGACGGATGTGTACCTCAGACTGGGTGAAGCCGAAAGCTAGCGTTCTTAAGGGAATATTCGGTCGGTGACTTAAAAGATGATTTTCTTTACCTACTCACTTATCTGCCCCCAGATGTTTTTCTGCTTTTTTCGCAGTCCGGACATGCACTTTAGGGCATGCCTCCCAGGGAAAGGAACCCGTAACGGAACTATTCTCCCTGGAAGATGTTTCTTACTAACCATGTAATATAACATAACTAGTTGGGCACTTGTCTGATAAAGCACTAATGACCCCTACGCCTGGTCTCCATGCATACCACGGTTGTTTCTAACCAAAAGGTATTCGGACACACTCCGGACTCTAGGGTCCCGAGGTTGAAGCGAAAAGGTCGGCAAAGACAAACGATCTACAATCCGGCTAGAAGGCATTTCACATGTCACTTCAAAGGAAAACATACATTGTCAAATTTATTGATTGTATTCCTCCTCAATCCCGTCTAACAGGCTGTCTAACTTACAGTCCCGTTGGGAAAACTTGGCAGCCAACTCTACTTGGCTGTATACTAAACTCACAGGGATCTCCTTCCCATCGGGCCCCACCGGTCCAACTTCGGCCATATGGTTGGGATCCGCCTTCTTATAACGCGTCTTCACCATGGCCCAAGCCTCCCTAGCACCTTGACGGCAAGCCGAAATCTTCCACAAACGGAAGCGCTGCCGCACTCCCTGAAGCTTCTCCGCAAGCTCCCCAAGGCCCTCGGGTAGGGAGAGGGCTGGCCATACAGCCTGGACGACGCCGCTCATTGCCTGCCGAACTCGTTCGAGCAGTTGCAACAGTTCAGGAAGTTGATCACCCGTTGATATGGGCATCTCCTCTGCAGGACGACTTGTGAGTATACCTACAAGACATATCATGTCAATATACTTCCTCGCCGAACTCTTCTTTTCAAAGGAGTCCGCTCAAGCACTTACTATAAATGCCGCGACGAAGCCGCTCATTCTCCTTAACGGAGCCGGACAGCCCGGCGCGAGCGCCTTTCAGCTCCTCCGAGCTTGGCGTTGGCATCCTGGAGTTTATTCCTTTCTTGCTGCACCCTATTCAGCACACTCTCGCCGGCCTTCAGCTGGCGCAGTAATCCTTGCCTGTCCGGATCTTGTCCGGCGGTACCTACACAGTCATTATTAGACTTGCGCGCACGCCGCACAGCGCTTATATTTATTAATACAAATGTGTTACCAGGAGGGGTCTTTGAGTCTCCTCCTGCGGCAGCAAGTGCGGCCTCAAGTTGGGCCTTGCATTCTTGCAGCTCCTGAGACAGCTGGGCATTCTTCTCGGTAAGAGCCTGCGTTTCACATGATCCTTAAATCAGTTAACATAACTACTTTAAGTCTCGGGGGCTATTGGTATATACAACCATTAAAATTCCCTTACCCGTATGTCTTTCACATACTGCTCCGTGGCTCTGGTAAAACCATCTTGAGCGGCTCGGAGATGCGTGTCCCCTGCGTTAAAGGCATCCAATGCCTCAGGGGAGAAGCACGCTTCACGAAATACTGTCCGGCGGCGCCTATGGTTCATGGCGCTCTCCACCTCAGACTTGGTGGCGGACAGTCGGTCGGCGTCCTCCGTTGGAGAAGGATCTGGCCCGCGTCTTGCGCTTGCCTCCCCCTCCAGGCCGGGCGCTGGAGCCTGGCCGGTGTAAGTTGGATCGGCAGCTTCCGCGCCCGCAGTCCGGCGAGCGCTTTTTCTCCTATAAAGATCATGAGCACTCAGACGCTTCCTAGGAATGTTGCTCTGAAAATTCAAATACGAGCTATACCTTTGCGGCGACGTTTCCGTCCGCACCGCGCTCCTTTTCCGCCTGCTGGTCCGGATTGACCTCTGTTGGTCAGCCGCCGTGGGCTCGGCTTCCTGCCGTAAAGGCGCTTCCTGTAAAATACCATCGTTAGCGAAGGTTAGAAATGGTCAAGGAAGAGATAATGGTGTTCGGACCTCGGTTACGGTCACCTGGGAAGCCGGATACAGTCCGGGGTAGTCCGCCGTAATGGCGACCAAAGCATTATCCATGCTGTGCTGGTGAAATACCCCGTCGATCAGCTCCACCTTGATGTCCGGATCCTCTTCGGAGGCCAGATCCAGGGATCTTTCTGGATCCTCGGGTTGCGGAGCGGGACTTACCATGTCCTCCACAGTCTGGCGTAGATCCTGTGCCGAAGACATAATGTAAAGAAGCTTAAACTTCGAGAGCTTGGGTTGAGCCTTTAAAGGTGTCCGCTTACCCATCCTCTAGGGTTGATTATGGAAAACCCATTCAAAGGGTCCGTTCGAAGGAAGTCCTCCTTTTCCCCCTTGTACAGGCTGGAAAGGATCTCTACCAGATCCTCAGTCCAATCCGGCCCTTTGCGGCCGTGACGGGTGGCATCGTCCTCCCCGTTGAAATCCCACATGGGGTGGCCTCTGTATTGCAGTGGCTGTACCCCCCGCATGATGCATGTCGTCATGACTCCAATCATGGTCAACCCGGAATGGGCCAGTAATCTTATTCGGCCCATCAAGTAATGGAAGCTCTTGTCTTCCTCCAATCGGGGGCTCCGTGGGCGCCAGCTTAGGCGTTTCTTCAGGGGAGCAGCACTAAACTCCGGGAGGCCAATCCGTACTGGGTCCAGCAGCGGAGCGTCTCCTATGTAAAACCACTCTGAAGGCCAGTCTTCGGACGCCTTCTTGGGAGTACCGGACGGGTATCCGGTCCCGGCGATGCGCCATATTTCGGCGCCGCCCACTTGATATATGGACCCCTCACGAGAACGGGGTACGAGGCAGAACAGCCTCTTCCACAATGCAAAATGGGGCTCAATGCCCAGGAATAGCTCGCAAAGAGCTATGTAGCCCGTGATATGCAGGACGGAGGCGGGCGTGAGGTGGTGGAGCTGGAGTCCGTAGAACTCCAGGAGCCCGCGGAGGAACGGATGTATCGGGAATCCGAGTCCCCTTATCAAATAAGGGACGAAGCATACTCGCTCCCCTTTATTGGGGCTTGGGGTAGCCTCCGCTTTCCTCCCACCTTGATAAGTGACCAGCCCGGCTCGAACCGGGACCATGAAGGCCGGAGGGAGATATCCCCCCGCTTGGAGCTTCACTAGCTCGTTGTGCGGAACCGAGCACCTCCTCCAATCCCCCGGCAGTGGGCTGGGAGCGCGTGAAGAAGAGCCGCGTTGACTGTCCATGATGGAATGGATTTTTAGGTCAAAGGCGCTCTGATGAAGTATTCGTGGGAGGAAGATGGTGTGGTTTGGATCTGGATTTTTGCCTCTTTTGTAGGCGGATGACTCGCACGACTGGGGGGTGGAACGTAAAAGACACCCTGGCTTTTCGCATTCGTGCGACGCATGGAAAAAGACCATTATTGGGCGTAGAAGCCGAGAAACACGGTATTTATGGTGAAGCGGGACACTGTTCGGCAGGTACATGGAACTTGAAGGGAGAACCCGCCTTGCAACGCCGAAGACTATATACGCGCTGGACTTATCGTCATTGAAGCCTGGTTCGGGGGCTACTGAGGGAGTCCTGGACTAGGGGGTGTCCGGGCAGCCGGACTATCATCGTCCGCCGGACTCCAAGACTACGAAGATACAAGATTGAAGACTCCGCCCCGTGTCCGGATGGGACTTTCCTTGGCATGGAAGGCAAGCTTGGCGATACGGATATGTAGATCTCCTACCATTGTAACCGACTCTGTGTAACCCTAGCCTCCCCCGGTGTCTATATAAACCGGAGGGCTTTAGTCCGTAGGACATAACATACATTACAATAGTCATACCATATGCTAGCTTTAGGGTTTAGCCTCCTTGATCTCATGGTAGATCCACTCTTGTACTACCCATATCATCAATATTAATCAAGCAGGACGTAGGGTTTTACCTCCATCGAGAGGGCCCGAACCTGGGTAAAACATCGTGTCCCTTGTCTCCTGTTACCATCCGCCTAGACGCACAGTTCGGGACCCCCTACCCGAGATCCGCCGGTTTTGACACCGACAGGGACCCATCAGGAGGAGGCTCCGGAGGCGCCGTCAGGCAGCCTCCCGGACTTTGCGCCGGACTCTACATCATAACCCGCAGTGGTTCCAGAGTCCGGCAAGCGGTCCCTTCGAAAGAAGGGCAAGACCGTGACACCGGCGGCCTCCGTCCAACCGGAGGCGCCGGATAACTTGTTGGAGGCGCATAAAGGCGCTTCCATCGAGGAAGAACACCGCACTATCATGAGTGCGGTGATTCAGAAGGTTCAGCTCGCCAAGAGCAGGCTGACCGAAGCCTGCAGCAGCCTTCTAAAAGGCTTTGAGGTAAGAAGTTAAAATTATGAAATGTAATACCGCATAGACAGTAGCCCCTGATGCTTAGTTCGGTGTTCGGAAAGAAAAGCCGGACTGAGGATCTAATAAGATATACGCAGGGTTGCTTAAAATATGTCAATATGGGTTTGCAGGCTGCGCTGCTGACCTCTGCCGCACTGACTGCGGAGGTCAGTGCGTTGAAGCAGGATCTCGAGCGGTCCGAGCAAGAGCTCGGCCATGCCAAGAAGCAGCTCGAGGACAAAGAAGGTGAGTAACACCCCTTTGAATAGTTACCTTACAGAAAAGGATTTTGGTTGCAGTAAAATTAACAAGGATAATATGGGCATTGCAGGGGCCACAAATGAGGTGGCAGCCCTGAAGGAGGATGTGTCCGCGGCCGAACGCAGTGCGGCTGCGAAACAGGCCGAGCGAGAAAAGTAGGAGGCACGGGTGGCGGAAGTACGGCAAGAGCTCCAGGCTCTCATGGAGAAGCATGAGGGGTTGGAGCGTGACTCCAATACTCGAGAGTCCGAGCTTGCCTCGGCTCTCGAAAGTGCCAAGTCTGCCAAGGCCGAGGCCCGTAAGGCCCTTCAGGAGGTGGAAGATGTGAAGAAGATAGCGGCGGGTAAGGCATTTTTCATGCAAAGCAAGCATGTTAATGTAAACTACCTGACACTTACCCGCATTCGGAGCTCTCCAGGGGCGTTTGCAGATCTGCCGCGTAGTGCGTCCGATGCCGCCGCATTCTATCATGGCGAGGAGGGGAGCTCGACGGAGAAGGTCTTCTGGTCTCAGTACGCTGAGGCCGGCCATCCGGTGCCCCCAAGCGACCAGCTGAAGCAGCTGGTCGAACTCCACAAGGTAGCTGAGGAGGCCATGAAGGGCCTTATAGTCCGGCTGTGGCCTGAACAGGCCATGCCTGGGAGCTACTTCGGCCTCATGCGGCGGCTGGTGGATGCGTGCCCCTGGGTGGAGGTCATCAAGCGCTCCGCCTGTATTGAGGGTGCTCGTCGGGCCCTTGCCCGCACAAAGGTGCATTGGGGCAGGTTGGATGCGGAGAAGCTTCTCACGAACCCACCGCCACCGGGCAAGGAGTATCGCATGCCTGAAATGTATTATAAAACTGTCCTGAAGGGAGCCCGCGATATTGCGGATGAGTGCCCCAGAAATGTAATCTTTGAGTAAACTCGCCATGTAGTATCCTGTGCGCTGAAAACTTCGTTCATATGCGCCTTGAGCAGCACTTGTTTTAATTTAAAATATTACCTTCTGTGCGGCCATTTTATAAAATCTGAGAGATGGCAAGTCGTTGGCTTCAGCCCCCGAGCCACGAGTGCTGGGGTGTTCAGGATAAACTTGAGCACTCTTGTTCCCATTTTTGGGTCCATCTAGGGAGGCGCTCAACACAACGAACAAGGCAACCGGACTTATAGTGCTTGAACACTCTCACTTAGCCATAGAATTCTATAATTTTAAATTTCGGCGAAGCCCCTGGCATTCGGAAGGCCGAATCCGGGGCGCTATCCACGCCTTCGTCGGACATTGTCCGGAACTTCGCTCGAAGCAGCGTGAGTCTTTAAGGACCTGAAAAAACCTCTCGAACAGCGATCAGTCTCTCACCTTATCATGCCGGTCAGTTTTATCTTTCTCCACTGAGGCGCTCGCCCGGCTCAACCGGGGCGCAATCGCAGTGGTTCTCCTAGTGCCACCTTAGCCGACAGAATAGAACGTAAGGCACCAAAACGTGGGAGCCGGGCAAACCCAACTATTGACCCAAGACATGATTCGGAGCCGATTCATATAATGCTATAAGTTCGGGGTGCCGCACTTGTGAAAGTGTTCGGACTTATCACACCATAGTGTGGGGAACCTAAGCCCCTGGTGTATTAGGCCGTACCAAACTATACGGGTGCAAGATGTCATGTAATGAACACACACACACACACACACACACACACACACACACACACACACACATATATATATATATATATATATATATATATATATATATATATAAGGTAATGTAATTGCAGTAAAAAGGGTGCTGCATTATTTATGAAAGAAAGTATGCTATGAGTGCGGACTGATACAAATAGTGCGATAAGCAAGGGATTTGGACTAATTAAACATGTCCCCCTCTAGGGTTGAGCTGCGGACTTGGTGTATATAATCGAATTTAATGCTCGTAATTGAGACCACCTGAGTGTTCATCGTAGCCTTCTTTCTTCCCTGGTTGTTGCATCATAAGTTCGGCAGGTTCACCGCCGGACAGGGCCTTTGGTTAACGGAGTCCTGTGTACATAAAGAAGGAAAATAATAATAAAAGAAAAGGAGGGGCACACTTGCGAGCCCCTGGTGTGGTCGAGCCGCACTCTGGGTCCATTGTGATCGTGCCCCTTCCCCTGCGCCCATGGTATCTCCAAAGCGTAATGATGTACGCGGAGGGTTGTTCTTGTAATCATGCGCGGGCGGGGGTTGGGGCCGCATTGCTACGCGTGCTCTGATCGCGCCAGGTAGTCTTGATTGGTATTGCTTCGGGCACGTTTTGCTGTATCCGGCCGTTTAACGGTCGGACTCGAGAATTGCCTTAAAAGGCTGCTCTGTACTTCTGCCGCGAGAGCCGCTGTATGTTCCTCCGTTCGGAGGGAGCGTTCTGTATTCCCGTTGACCGTGATGACTCCACGAGGGCCTGGCATCTTGAGCTTGAGGTATGCATAATGCGACACCGCGTTGAATTTTGCAAACGCTGTTTGTCCGAGCAGAGCGTGATAGCCGCTGCGAAACGGGACTATGTCGAAGATTAACTCCTCGCTCCAGAAATTATCCGGTGATCCGAAGACCACTTCCAGTGTGACTGAGCCTGTGCAGTTGGCTTCCACACCTGGTATGACACCTTTAAAGGTTGTCTTTGTAGGTTTAATCCTTGAGGGGTCTATGCCCATCTTGCGCACTGTATCCTGATAAAGCAGGTTCAGGCTACTACCGCCATCCATCAGGACTCTCGTGAGGTGAAATCCATCGACGATTGGGTCTAAAACCAATGCGGCGAATCCGCCATGGCGTATGCTGGTCGGATGGTCTCTTCGAACGAAAGTGATCGGACAAGAGGACCATGGATTGAACTTCGGGGCGACTGGCTCCATCGCGTAGACGTCCCTTAGTGCGTGCTTCCTCTCCCTCTTGGGTATATGGGTCGCGTAAATCATGTTCACCGTCCGCACTTGTGGGGGAAAACCCTTCTGTCCTCTATTGTTCGGTGGTCGGGTCTCCTCCTCGTCGTCGCTGTTTAGCCCCTTTTTATTGTTTTCGGCAATTAACTTACCTGCCTGTTTGAACACCCAGCAATCTCTATTATTGTGATTAGCTGGCTTTTCAGGGATGCCATGTATCTGGCATAAGCGGTCGAGTATTCGGTCCAAATTGGACGGACCCGGAGTGGTTCTTTTGAATGGCTTCTTCCGTTAACCGGGTTTAGAGCCTCGGAATCCGGCGTTGACTGCCGTATCCTCCTTATCGTCGCCGTTGATGCGGCGTTTGTTTTTGTTTCGCCGTGACCTGCCGTTGTTGTCCTTGGTATCCGGACTGCCAGAATTTTTACGGAGATTGTTGCTGTGGGCTAGCCAACTATCCTCTCCCGCACAAAAGCGGGTCATTAATGATGTGAGGGCTGCCATGGATTTCGGCTTTTCCTGCCCTAGGTGCCGGGCTAGCCATTCGTCCCGGATGTTATGTTTGAAGGCTGCAAGGGCCTCTGCATCCGGACAGTCGATGATTTGGTTTTTCTTTGTCAAGAACCGGGTCCAGAATTGTCTGGCCGATTCATCTGGCTGCTGAATAATGTGGCTTAGGTCATCGGCGTCTGGTGGTCGCACGTACGTGCCCTGGAAGTTATGGACGAATGCGGCTTCCAGGTCTTCCCAACACCCAATTGACTCTGTGGGCAAGCTATTGAGCCAATGTCGGGCTGGTCCTTTAAGCTTGAGTGGGAGATACTTGATGGCGTGGAGATCGTCGCCGCGGGCCATATGTATGTGGAGAAGATAATCTTTGATCCAAACCGCGGGGTCTGTTGTGCCATCGTAGGATTCGATGTTTACGGGTTTAAACCCTTCAGGGATTTGATGATCCATTACTTCGTTAGTGAAGCATAGCGGGTGTGCGGTGCCTCTGTATTGAGCAATATCACGACGCAGCTCGAGATAGCGTTGTCTGCTGTGTTCGGCCCGGCCGGCGTTATTGTATCCGGTGCGACGGTATTCGTCATGGGTCGTGGGACGCCCACGTGATCCGTAGATGGATCTGGATTGCCTTGCTTTGTCCTCCAATATATCTCGCAAGTCCGGCGCGTTCCCTCTAGGCTTCGTACTTTTGGAGCGATGCCGGGGTACGGTCTTGGCTGAGGGCCTGGATGCCTCTCTGTCACGACCACGGGGTGGTCGGTCAACCGTATCGTGCGCTGGTGATGGAGGTATGTATGTTTCCTCCTCTAATCGGGGGAGCAACTTGCGTCTTGGGTAGCTTTTGGAGGGGCGTTCGAGTTTATACTCTTCGGCCGCGAGGATCTCGGTCCATCGATCGGCCAGCAGATCCTGATCAGCTTGGAGCTGCTGCTGCTTTTTATTTAGGCTGTTTGCTGTGGCGATAAGCCTGCGCTTGAAACGCTCTTGTTCGACGGGATCCTCAGGTACGACGAATTCGTCATCGTTGAGGCTTGCTTCGTCTTTGGAGGGAGGCATATAGTTATGATCCTCAACCTCTTCGTCTGCCGCCCTCTCGTGAGGGCTTGCTTCTGCATCCTCCTGCGCTGAGTCTTGCTGGAGGGGATTGTCTTCGGCACTCTCTGGGGTATTATTATCTCCTGTGCCGGAATCTCCATTCTTGCTGTGGCGGGATTTAGAGCGGCGCCGCTGACGCCGGCGTTTAGGCTGCTTCTTTAAAGAATCTGCCTCTGCTGCTTCTTCGCCGTCCCCGTCTTTTGGGGTATCCACCATGTATATGTCGTATGACAAGGTGGTCTTCCAGTGCCCTGTAGGTGCTGGTTCCTGTTCGTCTCCGGCATCGTCGTCCATAGCGTCGATGTCATCGGAGTCGTAGTCTAGCATGTCGGTTAGATCGTCGACAGTGGCTACAAAGTGGGTGGTTGGTTGGCTCTGAATTTCTTCGTCGTCCGTACCCCAACCATCCTGGCCATAGTCCGGCCAGGACTCTCCCGATAACGAGAGATGCTTTAGCGAATTTAGGATGTCGCGAAAGGGCGAGTGTTGGAAGATGTCCGCGGCGGTGAATTCCATGACCGGCGCCCAATCCGAATCGATTGGTAGGGGCGCGGGAGGTTCGGAGTCCGGCAAGGAGTCCGGCACCTCGGAATCACGAGTTTTGCGGGGGACAAGATTAGCGTTCGGCTCCATCGCCGTGGAAGTTGAAGCCCCCGAGGCGGTGTCCATCCACCGATCCTCGATCTAGGTGATCGGCTCCGGACTAAAGGCCGAAGCGGATTCATATGCGGCCACCAAGGCACTGTTCGGCGGCAGAGCTAGATCATGCCCATCGTCACAGTGCGGCGCGCTTGGCTGTGGCTCGAGTCCGTCAAAGATCAAGTCTCCGCGGACATCAGCCGTGAAGTTTAGACTTCCGAATCTGACCTGACGGCCAGGGGCGTAGCTTTCGATCTGCTCCAGATGGCCAAGCGAATTAGCCCGCAGTGCGAAGCCGCCGAACACGAAGATCTGTCCGGGGAGGAAAGTCTCCTCCTGGACAGCGCTGTTGGTTGAAGATGCCATCGGGCCTATCAGTGACGACACAGAGGAACTCTCAATGAAAGCACCAATGTCGGTGTCAAAACCGGCGGATCTCGGGTAGGGGGTCCCGAACTGTGCATCTAGGCGGATGATAACAGGAGATGAGGGACACGATGTTTTACCCAGGTTCGGGCCCTCTCGATGGAGGTAAAACCCTACGTCCTGCTTGATTAATATTGATGATATGGGTAGTACAAGAGTGGATCTACCACGAGATCAAGGAGGCTAAACCCTAAAGCTAGCCTATAGTATGATTGTTGTAATGTATGTTGTGTCCTACGGACTAAAGCCCTCCGGTTTATATAGACACCGGAGGAGGCTAGGGTTACACAGAGTCGGTTACAATGGTAGGAGATCTACATAACCGTATCGCTAAGCTTGCCTTCCACGCCAAGGAAAGTCCCATCCGGACACGGGACGGAGTCTTCAATCTTGTATCTTCGTAGTCTTGGAGTCCGGCGGACGATGATAGTCCAACTGTCCGGACACCCCCTAGTCCAGGACTCCCTCAGTGACCATGGCAAACATTTTATCCTGTTAATTACAAGCACATTATTTGAACGAGCCCTTTTATTGTTGGTGGCTTATTTGTATGCCCAACAAGTTGGGTGCTTTTCTTCATGGGTAGGTCATAACCTCAACCTTCAGGTTACTATAAACAAGTTTGGAACGACAGAAATATCTTTTTTTACTGTTTACTAGAATGAACGCATTGTGTACAACTGTACATCAGCCTGATTCAAATCCTTTTCATCTCCAATGGACGAGCTTTGTACAACATCAACCTTGATTTAGACTCCACGTACTGGATAGGTTCATTGCATGTGCTGCCTCAGCCAACGCCCAATAGCAAGGCAAACAAAGAAGGCCTTAGAACACTTGTCCTTATATGATGTAAAGATTGCATTTTTATTGGGCTATCTTGTCCTTACAGTACTAGTAGCATGTTTATGTTACAACAGCTTTATTGTGCTATGAGAGCTCTGTTTTGAGTTTCCGGTCTGCTGCAGGTTTCCCAAAGATACACTGGGTGATTTACAAGCTTCTGAAGGTTTGGCTGATCTACAAGTTAAGGCTTGGATCACCTACAAGCTGCTGAATGTTTGCAAGACTTACAGTTAAGTTGGTGGAGTGGTTATGTAATGTACCTTGTTTGCTGAACCTGGTGACATTGGCAGGTTCTGCTCATTTTGGTGGTGGTTTTGGCACATAAGCCACTGTATGCTTTTTTTGGTTGGGTGACACACCTAGAAACATATGTACTTCTCCCTTTCTGGCACCACTTCATTTTTGTTCTATGGCACACCTAGAAACATATATGTGCTCCTTTTGTGGCACAACCTGTATATATATGGTTGTCATGTTTCATAAATGAAGTTTAAGGTTTTTGATGAGACATATATGTTACTTTTTAGTGTATGTATAAATTGTGTGATCTGGCCTAAGTGCTTGAACATAATGAATGTGTATTACGTTAGGGCTTCCTATAACAGTTTGGTAGTGAAATCAGAGTAGTGGCATAATAACTGCCGGGTAGACATGCTTTTGCAGGCAATAGAACTGCCGGAGATTGTAGTTTCATGTGCCCTGACCAATCTGCCGGGAGAAGTGGACTGCCGGCAAATACATGGACCAGGGCAGGAAAAACTGTCGGGAGAAGTTTATCTGCCGGGACAAGTAATCCCCGACAGCCGTTCTCGTGGCAGTTCTATCTGCCGGGAGAAACACTGTCCCGACAGTTTATTTGCCCTTATAAGTGCCTTCTCCCGGCAGTTTTTCTGTCCTTATATCAGTGTTGTGGTGTAGTGTCTTTTTCGCTTGTCGTTTTTCTGTTTGCTTGTGTGTTGGATTACTTGTTGCCATGGCGCAAGAAAATACCAAATTGTGTGATTTCTTGAATACCAATAATAATGATTTTCCTTAGTACTCCTATTGCTCCTCTTAATGATGTTGAGTCTTGTGAAATCAATACCGCTTTGCTGAATCTTGTTCTGAAAGATCAATTCGCCGGCCTTCCTAGTGAAGATGCCGCTACTCATCTAAACAATTTTGTTGATTTGTGTGATATGCAAAAGAAGAAAGATACGGATAACAATATTGTCAAATTGAAGTTATTTCCGCTTTCACTTAGAGATCATGCTAAAGTTTGGTTTTCGTCTTTCCCTAAAAATAGTATTGATTCTTGGAACAAGTGCAAAGATGCTTTTATCTCTAAGTATTTTCCTCCCGCTAAGATCATCACTCTTAGGAACGATATTATGAATTTTAAACAACTTGATCATGAGCATGTTGTCCAATCTTGGGAAAGAATGAAATTGATGCTTCGCAATTGCCCTACTCATGGTTTGAATTTATGGATGATCATACAAAATTTTTATGCCGGTTTGAACTTTGCTTCTAGAAATCTCTTAAATTCGGCCGCAGGAGGCACGTTTATGGAAATTACGTTAGGAGATGCTACAAAATTACTTGATAATATTATGGCTAATTATTCTCAATGGCACACCGAAAGATCTTCTAGTAAAAAAGTGCATGCTATAGAAGAAATCAATGTTTTGAGTGGAAAGATGGATGAACTTATGAAGATGTTTGCTACTAAAAATACTCCTCTTGATCCCAATGATATTCCTTTGTCTTCCTTGATTGAGAATAATAATAAATCTATGGATGTGAATTTTGTTGGTAGGAATAGTTTTGGAAACAATGCTTATAGAGGAAATTTTAATGCTAGACCGTTCCCTAGTAATTCCTCTAATAATTATGGAAATTCCTACAATAATTCTTATGGTAATTTTAATAAGATGCCCTCTGATTTTGAGAATAGTGTGAAAGAATTTATGATTTATCAAAAGAATTTTAATGCTTTGCTTGAAGAAAAATTGCTCAAAGTTGATGATTTGGCTAGGAACGTTGATAGACTTTCGCTTGATGTTGATTCTCTTAAACTTAGATCTTCTCCTCCTAAGCATGATATCAATGAGTCTCTCAAAGTAATGACAATTTCCATTGATGAGTGCAAGGAAAGAACCGTAGATTGCGTGCTAAAAAAGAAAGCTCTATAAAAGCGTTTTCTTCTAGTTTCCGTGAAAATAACGATGAGTATCTTAAAGTTATTGATGCGTCTCCGATTAGAACTATGTTTTGCAATATGAGTTTTGATCATTACGGGACTGATGATGAATCAACTTTGCCTAGAAGGCGTCCCAAGAATTCGGAGTCTTTAGATCTTAATGTTAAATTTGGTAAAAGTGAGATTGGAGAATTCTCAACTTCTAATAACATTGAACCCACCATCTCGGATTTCAAGGAAGTTGATTATGATAATTTCTCTTTAAAAGGTTGTATTTCCTTGTTGCAATCCGTTGTTAATTCTCCTCATGCTTATAGTCAAAACAAAGCTTTTACCAAACATATTGTTGATGCCTTGATGCAATCTTATGATGAAAAACTTAATTTGGAAGTTCTATACCTAGAAAACTTAATGATGAGTGGGAACCTACTATAAAGATTAGAATTAAAGATTATGAGTGTTTTGCTTTGTGTGATTTGGGTGCTAGCGTTTCCACGATTCCGAAAACTTTATGTGACATTCTATGTTTCCATGATCTTGATGATTGCTCTTTAAATTTGCACCTTGCGGATTCCACCATTAAAAAGCCTATGGGAAGGATCAATGATGTTCTTATTGTTGCAAATAGAAATTTGGTGCCCATAGATTTTATCGTTCTTGATATAGATTGCAATCTTTCTTTCCCTATTATTCTTGGTAGACCTTTCCTTAGAACGATTGGTGCGATTATTGATATGAAGGAAGGGAACATTAGATTCCAATTTCCCTTAAAGAAAGGCACGGAGCACTTTCCAAGAAAGAAAGTCAAATTACCTTATGAATCTATCATGCATGCTACTTATGAATTTAGTGCCAAAGATGGCACTCGATAGATCTATCTTTGCTTTTATGCCTAGCTAGGGGCGTTAAACGATAGCGCTAGTTGGGAGGCAACCCAATTTTCTTTGTGTTTTTTTTGCTCCTGTTTAGTAATAAATCTTGCATCTACCTTCTGTTTAGATGTGTTTTTATATTTTAATTAGTGTTTGTGCCAAGTAGAACCTATAGGATAACCTACGATGATAGTTGATTTGATTCTGCTGAAAAACAGAAACTTTGCACGCACGAATATAATTTTTTACATCACAGGAACGTGCTTTTGCATTGATCCTTTTTGATTATGTTCAATAAAGAAATTGTCCAGGACTTCCTATTTTGGTAGGATTTTTAGAGTTCCACAAGTTTGCGTTAGTTACAGATTACTACAGACTTTTCTGTTTTTGACAGATTCTGTTTTTCGTGTGTTGTTTGCTTATTTCAATGCATCTATGGCTAGTAAATTAGTTTACGAACCATAAAGAAGTTGGAATACAGTAGGTTTAACACCAAAATAAATAAAGAATGAGTTCATTGCAGTACCTTATGTGGTGCTTTTGTTTTCTTTCCCTAACGGAGCTTATAAGATTTCCTGTTGAGTTTTGTGTTGTGAAGTTTTCAAGTTTTGGGTAAAGCTTTTAGGGACTATGGAATAAGGAGTGGCAAGAGCCTAAGCTTGGGGATGCCCATGGCACCCCAAGATATTCAAGGATAGCCAAAAGCCTAAGCTTGGGGATGCCCCGGGAAGGCATCCCCCCTTTCGTGTTCGTTCATTGGTAACTTTACTTGGAGCTATATTTTTATTCGCTACATGATATGTGTTTTGCTTGGAGCATCTCCATAGCCCGTTGATACGCCTAGTTGATGTGAGACTATCTTCTTATTTTTTGTCTTCTCCACAACCACCATTCTATTCCACATATAGTGTAATGTCCATGGCTCACGCTCATGTATTGCGTGAAAGTTGAAAAATTTTGAGAGTATTAAAGTATGAAACAATTGCTTGGCTTCTCATCGGGGTTGTGCATGATTAAATATTTTGTATGATGAAGATAGAGCAACAGCCAGACTATATGATTTTGTAGGGATAACTTTCTTTAGCCATGTTATTTTGAGAAGACATGATTACTTGGATTAGTATGCTTGAAGTATTACTATTTCTTATGTCAATATGAACTTTTATTTTGTATTCATTTGGATCTGAACATTCATGCCACAATAAATAAAATTACATTATGAATTATGCTAGGTAGCATTCCATATCAAAAATTTCTTTTTTATCATTTACCTACTAGAGGACGAGTAGGAATTAAGCTTGGGGATGCTTGATACGTCTCCAACGTATCTATAATTTTTGATTGTTCCATGCTATTATATTACCCCTTTTGGATGTTTATGGGCTTTATTTTACACATTTATATCATTTTTGGGACTAACCTGCTAACCGGAGGCCCAGCCCATATTGCTGTTTTTTTGCCTATTTCAGTATTTCGAAGAAAAGGAATATCAAACGGAGTCCAAATGGAATGAAACCTTCGGGAGCGTGATTTTTGGAACGAACGTGATCCGGAGAGCTTGGAGTGCAAGTCAAGAAGCTCCCGAGGACCCCACGAGATAGGACGCCGCGCCCCCCTGTAGGGCGCGCCCCCCTGTCTCGTGGGCCCCTCGGGCAGCCACCAACATACGTTTTCCTCCTATATATACCTATGCGCCCCGAAAGCTTCCAGGGGCACCACAAAACACAATTTCCACCGCCGTAACCTTCTGTATCCGTGAGAACCCATCTTGGAGCCTTCGCCGACACTCTGCCGGAGGGGGGATCGACCACGGAGGGCTTCTACATCAACATCCTTGCCCCTCCGATGAGTTGTGAGTAGTTTACCACAGACCTATGGGTCCATAGTTATTAGCTAGATGGCTTCTTCTCTCTTTTTGGATCTCAATACAATGTTCTCCCCCTCTCTTGTGGAGATCTATTCGATGTAAACTCTTTTTGCGGTGTGTTTGTCGAGATCCGACGAATTGTGGGTTTATGATCAACTTTATCTATGAATAATATTTGAATCTTCTCTGAATTCTTTTATGTATGATTGTGTTATCTTTGCAAGTCTCTTCGAATTATCAATTTGGTTTGGCCTACTAGATTGATCTTTCTTGCCATGGGAGAAGTGCTTAGTTTTGGGTTCAATCTTGTGGTGTCCTTACCCAGTGACAGAAAGGGTTGCAAGGCATGTATTGTATTGTTGCCATCGAGGATAACAAGATGGGGTTTATATCATATTGCATGAGTTTATCCCTCTACATCTTGTCATCTTGCTTAATGTGTTACTCTGTTCTTATGAACTTAATACTCTAGATGCAAGCAGGAGTTGGTCGATGTGTGGAGTAATAGTAGTAGATGCAGGGAGGAGTCGGTCTACTTGTTATCGACGTGATGCCTATATACATGATCATGCCTAGATAATCTCATAACTATGAACTTTTCTATCAATTGCTCGACAGTAATTTGTTCAACCACCGTAATACTTATGCTATCTTGAGAGAAGCCACTAGTGAAACCTATGGCCCCCGGGTCTATCTCTTATCATATTTGTTTTCAATCTACTTTTATTTGCATCTTTACTTTTTGCATCTATATCATAAAATTCCAAAAATATATTTATCTTATCATATTATCTTTATTAGATCTCACTTTCGCAAGTGACCGTGAAGGGATTGACAACCCCTTTATTGCGTTGGTTGCGAGTTCTCAGTTTGTTTGTGTAGGTGTGTGGGACTTTTGAGGATCCTCCTACTGGATTGATACCTTGGTTCTCAAAACTGAGGGAAATACTTACGCTACACTTGCTGCATCACCCTCTCCTCTTCGAGGAAAACTAACGCAAGCTCAAGACGTAGCAGATAGCTCATGTGGTCATCACACGTGAGCGGATATAGTGATGGTTGATTCGCCCGAGCAACTTATTACTGTGGGAATATGGGAGTACCAGCGGATTCAAGGAGCAGAGAAATGATGGTTGCTTCGTCCGAGCAACTTACTGTGGCGAAGGTGGGGCTCTGTGATTTGACTGCTCACTAGTAATTACTACTTCGGCGCAACGACCAGGGTGAATCTTTCCTTGAAGTTGTGTTGTGCACTCAATATTGCTGCATGGCAGGTGGAGCCGGATGAAGGATGTCCAACATGTCGGCGAAACGAAGTTGAATTGTTTCTGGCATTGCTATCAATCCTTCAGGATTTGTTTATATGTACGCATAATTTTGATGAAATTGTACTGTGATGCTATGAAGGTTTCAACTCTGGTTCCCGCAGGACAAAAAAAAGGTTTCAACTTAGGATTCATGTGTCTTGCCTCGAGATTATCTCGTTACAATATTCCATCAAATACAAATGAAACTACCATGGCTAATGCATCTCAATGGTTCGTAGATCAGCGCCAATATTCACATCACAACTGAAGACATAGTTGTGAGAAGGTGTACAAATAAAGAAAAAAAATATAATTGATCGATGTTGTTCGTAGGCATGGCTCCATTTCCTTGGCACAGTGTTCATTGCTTGGCAGCTAGTTTCACCCAGCTCTGTAGCCAAAAAAGAGGTGTATGAAGGACACCACAATCCGATCATTTTGTGCAGCTCCACTAAAATCGGGTGGACCATCCCTGTTTGCAAAGATATCCAGTCAATGTGATTACAATAATAGTGGAACTAGATGATGAAACATAACACACATAAATAGAAGCCGATCACCTCTACGATCTATCTTTAGGACTAACTTCTTGTTGGAGAAGATTAGGCACGGAGTTGGATGAGGAGGATAGCAAAACCAATCTCCCTTTCCGCAGTCCCACAGAAATGTAAAAACGTTGCCCGTGTGACATTTTGGCGGAACTGCACAAAACACTCTTCAAAAAAGTGATTTGTGCAGTTCACCAAAAGGTCGCAATAGCAACGAGGTGAAAATGGATAGCCCTGTTTGCAAAAGGAGGTCGAAAGGAAACAATTACTGCCCAATAACAGGAGTTGAAGACACATACGCCGACAAAAAAGAAGCATGTTCCATGTAAAAAGGGAAAGATAGCACAAGGTGGTTTATCAAAAATAGTTTGAGGATGAGATTGCAAGATGGAAAGTACGCCGGCCGAGATACGATTTAAGCAAACAACTAAAGAAGATCCACATGCAGCAACGTGGGAAGATGGGCAGTGGAGCAAGGCCGGAGGATGCTGTACAAGAGGGCCGTCGGGATGTTACTAGGAAGGCGCCGGCGGCCGGGATCTGCCCATACTGCGGCTGCGAGCAAGTGGCAAAGTCCCTACCGCGCCGGAGCATGGTCAGAGAGAACGGCGGGTACCGCAGATCGGGACGAGCTGCCTCAACGCCGTCGAACGAAGAGACGATGCACATCCTCCCTTTCCGCCGGCGGACGGGATGCGGCCGGATCACTGACCAACGCTGAGAGAGAGGCCACGGCGGCCTTATGTGAGATGGTGTGACGAGACTCACGAGAGACAAACCCATTTTTCCATTTTCCCCACGGCAATCGTTTTATATTCTAGGCGTGGTACCTGACCCTCCTTCGAGTAAACAACCGCTACACGCGTCAAATTGTCACGTGGGCTGCCTTTTCGTACAGAAACAAACTCCACCGTGTACACGCGCGCGTGTTGCCGGGAACGAGACGTGAGTAAGTGCGTCCTGCATGCACTTCTTCTTTAGGTGCAGGTACGTACGTGGGTGGGTGTGAGAAAGATGGTTTGTGCGAAATAGAGGCAATGTGTGGATGATATCTCAATCAGAAAAACGTAACATATGCAATGTGTGTGAAAAGGAGTCATGGACGTGAGATATCGATAGAATTGAAAACAGGGATGAAGTGTGTGGCTGCGCGATCGATAAAGAGTGCCATCGAATTTGTGTTTGCCCACGTCAAAGATACAGGGCGGCTGGCCTACTAGAATTTGAGAGGGTAGAGGTGCAGTTCTTCTCTGTGGCATGGATACCTACCTACAACGTTCGACTATCGGTGTGTGTGTGGGGGGGAGGGTAGAGACTGGTCGACTAGTATATGTGTGGGGAAGGAGAGAGACCTAGCTATGTATTGAGGGAGATCGATCGACATCCATGGATATGTGTAGAAGAGGAATAAGGTTGGGAAAAAGACAAAGGTAGAGCGTCGGAGGGTTGGTGGTGGAGTGGCGTCTCACAAATGGTGGGAGAGGCCTGCTAGACAAACAGAGGGTATGAGTGCAATATCAATAAGAGAGGGCGGGGGATGTCTGTCTGTCTATGCACGTGCGTGTGAGAGACGGGTCGGGAGGTATTCAAGGATGATGAGGGGAGAAGATATGGTTGTGGTAAGCATGTGTAACTACATAGGAAGATCAACCGTCGTGTGTCCGAGAAAAGGAGAGACATAACTAGCGAGGTAAGTGTATCGGTGCTTGGTGAAAACGAATTATAGTCGACCTGGCTATATGTAGGGAGATCAGTTCATATACACGCCTGCATGTGTTAGAAGCAAATAAGGTCCAGAGAGGCAGACAGGGGGAGAGGGTGTGGCTAGGAGGTGGTGCGAGAGGCCTACCATGTCGAGGGGGAGGAGTGTGCGAGCATGTGATTAATGAAAAGAGGGGCGGGAGTGTGCACCTGCGTGGAATCGTATTGGACATATGGGGGCATGGACGGTGAGAAGAGAAGAGGGGAAGTATATATGTGTTTGTTGTAGGCACACTTGGCTAGAGAGGTATATCGACCGGTGTGTGCCAGAAAGAAGGAGTTGGGGGCCTACACACACCGCTAGTGGACGACCTAAAGAGAAATAATGAACGTGCGCGATGGAGGGGATACTAAGGGTGTGTGAGGGGGGTGGGCATGTGCATGCACGATAGAAAGTTAGCGCTAGCTAGCTACAAATAGAAGAGGATCGTGAAGGTGTAAAAGACGAACAAAGATCATAATTCATTATAAAAAAGTGGATACGGATACTTGAAGAAGATATCATAATGTAGAACATTGATTATAATTTGGGCTGATGTGTGGCTTTTGCAACTCAGGTCTAAATACTTATCATAATGTAGGGGGCGGGGCACTATACTTTGTGTGATAAACACGGTGTACGTATGGAACATGGTTTAGATTATGAATATATAGTTAGTACATCAAATGTACTATTATTTGGAATCAACATCAAGTGTATTCAAAAAATAGAATTCGAGTTCATGTAGTACACATAGTTCATATCTATCTCTATAGTAATCATGTGGTGTGTTATTAAGGTAATACACAAATGATGGTTGAAGTTGGCAACAATCATGATTGTAGATTCTTATTGAAATAGAGAAATGAATTTAAATTTAGTTCGAATTGCAGCGGTAGTATAGACATTTGGAATGCACTAAAATGTTGGTATGAGTAGGTTACATGCATTATACAGCAAGCGAAAAAATTTAATCGGACATAACATGGATTCATACTCCCTCCTTCCATCTATATAGGGCGTAATGAGATTTTTAAGACCGCCTTTGACTATTGACAAGATTAATAGTACATGACATGCACAATGTGAAAATTATATCATTGAAAGAACCTTTCACAGACGAAGTTAACGGTGTGCTTTGTGTAAGTTGCATGTCATATATCATTGCACTAATATTTGGTCATAGTTAGCATCGAAAAACGCATTAGGCCCTATATAGATGGAAGGAGGGAGTAGCTTTGAATAGCATTTGTATAGTAAAACGGGGCAAGACTCTCTCTTTGTGTGGTGTGAATAGTTTTATTTTTTTGTTTTCTTTTTGGTTGAGGGAAGTGCGAATTGATTTGGTACGTACAAGTACAATATTACTACACGTTAGGCTTGTCCCTAAAATTCAACCCGCGTCTTGTTATATCCCAAAAATTCAGATATCATGCTCCCAAAACTAGCGCCTTCACAATCCGTGCCTCGCTATCCCGAAATTACAATGCGCGCGAAAACTCCCTCCAGCTGCCAAATCTCGACACGCGAAATCCCCCTTCTAACCCTGAGTCGAAAGGGCCGCTAGTTCAAATCGGTGGGGGGTACTTTTGTAACACACCCTACATTTTGGACAAGCGCGTCCCTAAGTCATGCTTCACCCCCTCCCATCGCCCCCTTTTCGCCATTTGAAATCCCAGGCCGCCATAACCTCTCCGCTCCAGCCACGAAACCCCACCCTCCTCCGCCCGCCACGTCACTGCTGCCTAGCCGAAGCCTCTTTCCCGACGACGTCGTCCACCGCAACAGCTCGACGTCCCTCATCCACCTCCCCAGATGAGGATCCATCGTCCATCTCGCCGTCCCACCGGTTCAGCCGACCCGTCCTCCACCTCCAAGGAGCTGCTCCAATGATCGCCTCGTCTATCGCGGCTGCTCCATCCCCATAGCGCCGCCTTAACCTGCTCCACAGGAACCGCGGCATCCTCACCGACTCCTCAGACGAAGCCGAGGCCTACTCGGCGCCACCAAAGAGGTTGTACACTCATCGCATCGCACCTTCTCCTTAACTCGACCTCCCGGCGCTGACAGTGCTCCATCCCGCACCCCCATGGAGTGGCTACCTTGAAGCTGGCTCTGCGGGCGACATCTCCACAGCGGCTCTCCCCCAGTGCGAGGCCCCTTCGGTGGCGGCGGCCATACTAGCCGGATCTGCTGCTGCTGCTCCGGCTCTTGCTCGCTCGCTCGCGCTGCTGCTGCTGCACCGGCTCTCGCTCGCCCAGCTGCTGCTGCTGCTGCTCCCCCTCGCTCGTGCTGCTGCTCTGCTCCGATTAAGCCACACTTCAGTCGACTGAATCGACTTTTGGGTCAGTCGATTTTCAGGGGTTGGGGGGCTCGCCGGAGTTAAGGAAGAACCACTCGCAACGGGGACGGGGGCTCGCCGGAGAGGTACCCCACTATCTATCTTAGGGTTCAGGGTGGGGGCGGGGGGCCTAGAGGGCTGGCTGGGGCGACGGTGGCGAGTTGTTTCGGGGCGGCGAGGCGACGCTGGGTCCGGCGGTTCGGCCGGTGGTGGCAGGCGGCTCAGGGGGGTGCAGGTTGAAGATGAGCTGCAGGCCCTCCCTAAACTACATGTCAAGTGCCTCTCTGCTACCATTGTGTTCAGTTTCGACAGTAGCATTCAGATTCCACAATAAATTTCAGTTTCAACAGTTAAGTTCAGAGTCAACAGTTTTTACCTCATCTGTTCTAGTCAGGTGGTTTTTGGTGATGTTAATTTTACATCCATTTTATATCATCTATTGGAGATGCTATTAGAATCCCACTTGAGATTGACGATGTCTGTCTTGTGCTGCTTCAGCCTTGACGTCTTACGGCTCACTGGAGCTGCTCCAACGACAGAACGATCCATCACAACAGAGCAGTGCCCTGGACGCCGTCTACAGATTCCTCAGATCTTCCTCCACACCTCCGACAGCCACCTCTGCCTCAACTGCTTCAGCGACCAACCCAATGATGCTGAGATCAACACGGCTACGGCAAAGAGGTTGTACACTTGTTGCATCACTTATTACTATACATTCACGTCGATCCAATAGGGCTATTTTGGTTCAACGGAAAAACATAGCAATAGGGAATTTTCCAATGGCACTCTACTATTCAATTATTCATGCATTTTGTTGAAAGGAATGAAGCAAAACATCCACCTAGACCTACTTTTTAAAATCCTATGCATGAAAACAAGACCAAGTGCATTAGTGCCAGAATAACATTCTAACTGTACACGCTTTCATATGGTTTCTGTTTATTTTGGCCATGTTTCTTTGCATTCCTCTGCTCTTCCAATTCCTGTAAACCAAACACCCAAGTTGATAGAAATCCTGTGTTTACAAATGCTCTGTTTACCATGTGCATTTTCCTATCCTATTCCGGTGTTTTTCCTATCCCTGTGTTTTAAGAATCATGCAAGCCAAATAAGCCTTACAGAATTACTTCAGTTACAAGTACGTGTCGAAGGGAACTTTGTGTGGTTTGTCCTACTCCTGCCGCGACGTCGTCCACCTCACCTGAGCTGCTCCATCGATAGAAGCATCCACCAAACCAGACATCACGACTCCTGACCGTCTTTCGCCGCCTCAGATCTCCTTCCCTGCCGCTGGCACCCACCCCAACGGCATCACCATCATCGACTCAGCAGATGAACCTGAGGAGTATACGGGTCCACAAGAGAGGTCGCACTCTTTTGTTTTTGATTATGTTATGCATTGCTTAAACTTACCTGCTACTTTATCGTCATGTTCAGCTCTTGGACTCCCAAGTCAGGTCCAAGTTAATGTTCAAACTTGAGTTCTAAATTAGTTGTGGGGCACATATCGAGGCAGCAATGAATAGTATGTTTGTCTAATATCTGGTTCACCTAGGGTATGCCTATGTTGTTCATCTTGGGTGGGAAACAAATAGTAAAGCAATCATCATCTGTCTTTTTATTAACTAGTAAAGTGGCCCGCTTGATGCGCGGGCAACGTCTTTTAAAAATTGCATATTTCATCATTAACCTTTCTATATAATGTGAGATTACAAGTATCCTAGATTCCATTCAAAAAATTTGATTACCGTTCATTATTTTATGTTACATAGATGTTAGTAATAATAAATCAAATCCTAATGAATAAGCATTAACATAAATTTATCATTTCACGCCTAGGTGTACTAATATTTTTTGAAATTTTCAAACTCTACCAATGAGGTTTCCGGAGTTTAATTTTTTAAAATCTTTCAAAGAGATTAAACATTATGGATATTGTTATATTATTGTTTTTCGTGTAGTCTTGCTCTCTGAAGAATTACAACATTTACTTGGATTATATATTTATATTATATGTGTACACCTTAGAACATGTGACTCCAGAAAATTCGTTGTAAAAAATGAATATTAAATTCACAAAGAAAAAACCCATTACAATTCATGTGCTACAACATATGGAAGAATATGTTTCTTTTTTTTTTGTCACTTACCATGACTTAGGTGCTTAAATGGAAGCAGTTATAATGAGGTCTTTGGAGCTCAACTACATACAAATTGATGTCTCATATATTCATATGATAATTAAATTGTGCATTGTATTGTGGGAATAGTACAAAGACTAATTAAAAATGGCATGCACTATCCTCAATATAGAAATGTTTGGATGAAGATATGTCTCTATTGTTGTACTTAAAAGATTCATGTATGACAACATCATAATTAATAAGCGCCAGAACCTTCTAACGTTGCAAAAATAACAAAATGATGTTCTTGTCTTTCCTTCAAGCTGAAAAGGATGATAAAAATATGCAAGGAAATCACCACTATATATCACGAACTTGGCACATGATAAATAAATTTGATGTTGGCCAGCACTTTAGGAAATTTTCAATATAAGTAAGAAGCAATCATGCTATTGGATATTCTCGTATTTCCAGTTATTTATTCTTTTATTAGTGGAAAAAACACAAGATATTTTGGTTGATGCATGTAGAGAGTGCATACCATATAATATAACACATTTATAAACCGCATTCTCTTACTTTTGATTGGAACATAATTTATGTTACGATTGAGGTGCATCACGGTTCACTCATATGTTGTACAATAGAACGTGCCGACATAGTGTGAAAAGACCGATGATGCAGATACATAGTTTGTTTTCATGACAACATTTTGATAGATAAAGAATGATGCGTGGCATGGCCATTCTAGCTGATTGGATACTTCGGATATCCCCATCGGTCATCGTTGCCACTTGTTCTATCATGTTGCCATGAATTTCGCAAAGGGTTAGATTAGCATGATAGTCAAAATAAAGTGGCATGAGAATGTAACTACATGAGAAAGGAAGTTCTATCATTGTAGGGTGAAATCTCCCAGGATCAGCTTATCCTTGCCAGCGTAGGCGTAGATGCTCGTGTTCACGATCCTAGGATGCCTTCTTTGATATCCGTGTGTAAGTACAGCTGGTTCTCTAGCCACTGTTAAGAACGGCACCCCGTCCACATGCATGCTACATCATCCGCTTGCTCCATAAATCTTGATTAATTTGACCTTCCCTAGGTTTGATTTATTTTCCTTTGTTTATGATGCACGCATACTCTTGTGGAAAACCAAGTTTTCTTCTACCCCAATGGTATGTGTATATAGATATGACCCATAATTTCTAGGTAATAGATGATATACCTAGGTTTAGAGGAGAAATCACTTAATTTTTCTTCAATTATCTATTCAGGTCAATTTTGAGTGGACCATTTAGACCTGATGAATTTCGAGCTTTTGGTTTGTTCGATTTCCTCTTTTCAATTACCACGTCTGTAAAAGTTTGGCCCAAGTCTCTATATTTAAGGAAACATTATTTAAGCACAATCAATTTTCATATGCTTAAATTCGTACGTGCATGGTTATATGATTCTTTCATATTACAGTAGATGCACACAGCTATCATAGATATCCACCTCCTGTTATACGTTATTGATGGTGATCTGATAAAGTTTTGTAGATTGCGTGCAGCTGAGGCGCACTATGGATCGATGGATTGAGCTGGCTTGTGCTCACATGTACACATGATTCCTCAACGCTGACCGGTTCCTAAGCTAGCCATGCTAGCTGATTGATTTTGCCAAGGCTCAACACGTACGTACACAACCTGACGATAAATATGATGGATTCCTCTCTAGTGTAAACCTAGCCTAGCTCCTTATTAATTCCCTCCCGGCCGGCCGGAAAGACAATGCAACACATGTACGTATACACCTAATGGATGTACGTATGCAAAACTATTCTGAATGTGTGATTCTGTTTTTTCTGACTTGGACACGTGAATTTCATTAGCTAGATGGACAGGTTATTCAACTAAAAAAAGATGGACGTTTATTTTTTATGACCTGGACGTGAGGACAATTATTTTTACCTAGACACATGATTTTCTTTAGCTAGCTACTAGACGGATAGTTTGCTTTTACCTGGATACGTGATTCTCTTGGCATGGAAACATGAGGACGGGTGTTAATTTTTTTTACCTGGGCACGTGGTTTTCTATAGCTAGAGGATGGGTATTCTTTTTTATATGGACACGTGATACTTTTAGCTAGACGCGAGGAAAATTATTTAGGTCCATAATGTTTTGCGTAATGGCAGTGGTGGGTAATTTAGAGAAGATGGCATTGGTGGGTTATTTCTTCAGCTGTAAAAGTGGATCTAACGGTTGTGGTTTTTTGAAAAATAAAATTAAAAGACAGATGTTTCTGATTATTGTGGTAATTTCTAGATTATTTCTCTTGTTTCTGGTTGACCCATCAAATACTTTTTATATGAAAAATGTTTAGAGACGGCGCGCCGGCCAGTCTTCGGCCGGTCCCCTTGTTCGCTAATATGCTTGTGCCCTCACGCACGCAAGCCACGTAGTTTTGGGCCCCACTCAGCCATATTTCTCTCTTGTATCCTTCATCTTATCCCAACACCGACGCAGCACAGGCCACTCATTTGCTAGTCTCTCTCCTCCCAATCTTCCAGGCCATGGTCAGCCCATGCACCGCAGCTTCTCCGGCAAGCTGCTCCCCGATGCCGTGCTCGTGCGACTCCTGCCTGTCAACGGTTGCGGCGCTCGCGTGCCACCTCCCTCTCCCATGGATACGGCGAGGTAGTGTGGTGGGGCGGTGCTGCAATGGGAACGGTGGAGGCCATGGACGAGGCTTGCTACTGGGTGATGGAGATAACGCTCTCGGTGGTACAACTGGTTAGTTTTTTGCTGGAGCCGGCTAGACAAAAAGCTGCAACCACCTACAGCCGGTGGTGGAGATGGCGGCCTTCGATGCTGCAACCAATGTTTGTTTTTGCTGGAACCAGCCGGCAAAAAGGTTGCTTCCACACATGCCCTGGACCTGGACGACGATACGGGTCGTTTTGTTGGCACCCGCCTTTTGTTTTGCTACAACCGGCAATTTTTATTGCTGGATCCGGTGTGGTTCTTTTGCTGCGACCATTGGTGAAGATGCATATTTTGCTCGAAGCATTGTTGTTTTTGCTGTGACTGCCTTTGTTGTTTGCTTCCACCGTTTAACACCGTTCCTGCTGAGTTTTTGTTGATGAACACGGTGGCGCGACGGCCGCAAAACCAGAGGCGGCAATGTCAAGAATGCTACAACCACGAAGGCCACCTGCTGGAACCCGCAACACCATTTGTTACAACCATTTTTGTTGTTGGAACCAGAGAAGATCGAGGCTACGACTGGCCCACGACGAGCTACAACCAGCGACATAAAATGCTACAACCGGTGCAAAATTTTGCTGCAACCATATATAGTGGTTTTCGTGAGTTACTTCGTCACCTCCATCAACGCTGCAACCAGGGGGTGCCACCAGGCAGGAGCTGTCACCGGTGAGCAGCGGTGTCGTGGCCGGCGACGGCTACCCACGGCCGCAAAGGTCGAGGAGAAAGTGTGGGGGAGCCGCTAGTGGCGTGCAGCGGAGCTGCAACCAGCAGCTCAAAAAGGCAACTGGCGATGGCGGTGGCCGGCGAGGCAATTCGGCGGGAGGCGACCAGCGAGGCTGTAGGAGGCGACCGGCTTCGAGGTTGGTTGTTCGCCCGTTCATGACTAGCACCGGCCGCGCCGCTTCACCTTTCCCCGTTGGCTTCGTCAGATTTGATTTTTGGAGAGAAAACGATACGAGAAGCCCCAATCGAACGGCAGTACTTGCTCGCATCGAACGACTGGGGTGCGACAGGCCCAACTATTGGGCCGGCGCACCGGTGCCCAGCACTGCCCTTTTTATATACAATAGATTTAAAGCAATCATCAGCCTGCTATCATTATTTTTGGATCCATCCATTGGTTGTTACCATCACTTTAAATTCCTGCGTGCTCTCCTTACATAATCTCATCATATTTTTCGTATGCATGTCAGATATTGTACACAGTCATGCTGAATATGTAGAGAAAAAGAGAAGAGTTTTGCGTGGCAATACAATGTCATGCAGACATCGCTCCATGGTGGGTTCAATGGCAAACCCTCCCCACCCCTCTCCAGATTGTAATCCAGAGGAAGATATCTGTTCTGAGGCGGATTCAGACGCCGCTGATCACTCCTATTTACCCCCCAAGGTGTTTGCTCTACCTTGGCATGATGATGTTAGTCATATCATGCATATGTTGCCTTGCAGTGCCTACTTTTGACATCATATATGTCATCTGCTTAGTTTAGACATGTTCTGTAATGCCACCTGTTTAGTTTTTATATCATATATGGGAATTATGCAGTCTCATGTCTTTTAGCCAGCCATAATATATGTGAAATGTGCAATGCCATCCTATTTAACCAGGCATCATATATTTGAATGATATATTGCCCATCTTTTTCTTCATTACATTTACGTTTGTCGACAATGTTTGTACATTAAACTACTCTTCCTGTGAATCAGTCATTTGGGTGGGAGATGGAAAAATCTGGAGTGAAAACAAGGCCTTTAGAGCAGACAGTGCTACTTGTCGAAGCAGATCTCTTGTTGGATCCCGATAGCTCCTCAGAGATGGATTCAGAGACAGATGACCAGTCCTATTCCCCCACTGAGGTGTATGCTCTAACTTGGCATGGTTATACTGCTCATATCATGCATACGATGTCTTGCATTGCATAGTTTAGACATCATATACACAATATTCAACACCATATTCTTAGTTCAGACATCATATCGAATGCCCTCTGTTTAGCATATAAATCACATATGTGAATTAAATGATGCGATCCTGATTACTTAGATAACATGTAGGTGAATTATGTCATGCGATCCTGTTTAGTTATTCATCATATCTTTAAATTATGTTATGCTATGCTATCCAGTTTAGATAGACATCATATATGTAAAATTATGTCATGCTATCCGTTTTAGTTAAACAATATACATGTTAACTATTTCATGCCCTCTTTTTTCCACACTATCTATTGCATCTGTCTCTCATACAATGTCTGTACATTCAACTATGTTTCCTGTTTATCAGCCATTTGAATTGGAGCGGGTGATGCCAGTATCTAGCGGAATAAAAACACGGTCTTCAAATAAAACAGCGCTACCTCTTGGTGGAGATAGCACCCCGGTTGTACATGCACAAGAACCAGCCCTACCACACATAACCCAAACTCTCGCAGATTGTACCCCTACTGCGATGGACAGAGAACCAGCTTCACCCAATCTAACCCCAACCCCAGCCGATAGTAACCCAGTTCCTGTTGACACAGCACCATCTCCACCACAGAGCTCCCAAACAAGAGCAGTTAGTAAGGCAGCTCCAGTGCCCAAAGGGCCAGTACTATCACGGCGAACCCCAACTCCACCAGTTAGTACGCCTATTCCTGTGGAGGAAGCACAACCAGCTAGTCGTAGTTTAGCATCTATCGCATTTGATGTTGTTAAATCATATGTGCGTGTCTTCCCATCTTGGAAATATTACACTGAAGATGAAGGAAAATGCCAGTTGCAGGTGTTTGTCCAGGAGTTATGTGTAAGTAAAGCCGCGCTCTTCGGTAGATCCGCAAGGGAGTCTTGAGAACTTCATAGTCGATTCAGTAAGGCATACCTCTGATCGCCAAACTTAGACTGCAAAAGAAAGGGCTTACCAACCGCTATCTGTCCGGTCTGTCAGAGCTCCTCGCGAGCCATGCGAGATTCGGACCTCGCCCTCTTGGGCGTCCTGAAGGACCTTGGCGAGTTCGGCCGCCTTCGCTTTATTGTCCTCATCGAGGAGCTCGCACTTGCATACCTCGAAGCCTGTTAGTAGGCTTGTGAAGGCTTCATCCAATCCACTCTTAGTGTACTGCACTCTTTCAACCATCGTACCCATTAAAGTGCGGTGCTCCTCCAAGACGAACTAACCTTGTAGTGAATCTATCAGCTTGTTCGATGCCTCTATATAGATAGAGATTGCTATTTCCCCCTCTTGTAGAGGGGGTTGCTGACCCAACTCCGGGATCGTATGGGTCTCCAGAACGGTATCCGGCTGAGGGTCCGGTAACCCAGGACCCCCATGGCCGGTCTCCATAGGGGTTGTGCCCCCCATGTCCTCGGCAACCTCCGGTGCTGCATTGGTTGTCCCCCGTACTTCTCCGGAGTCCGGAGAAACCCTTTGGGATGACACCTCGGGGTCATCCACCCTAGGAGGCGAGGAAGCCCGTGGAGGCGTCTCGCTATCCATCTTGTCCGGCAAAAGATCTCCCGATGAATACGATCCTTGTGGAATGTCACGGGCCGGGCTGCGGCATAAAAATTTGATATTATTCTCGTAATCTATAAAGAGTATTAGATATGGACAAGGCATCTGAAGGTACTCACAATTCGGCGAGGGTCTTGGTGCGGGAGCGGTGCTTGGGAACGGCTTCGGTGCCTGAATCCGAGTTATCAGAAAGGGATACCCTTCCCCTCTTGGGCGCCCCATCCTCCGGATCTACGGAGGCCGCTCTCTTTTTCCCATTGGGAGGAGGGTTCTCTAATTCCTCCTCCTCATCCTCTTCCTCCTCGTTGTCCTCATCTTCGTCTTCCTCATCAGAGGAAGGAGCTTCGGTTCCTCTGGACACGGTGCCCGAAGTCTCATCGGGATGGAGGTTGCCTTGGGCCTCCTTGGCCTTCTTATTCTTCTTGTCCTTCTTCGCTGGCGCCTGATAGGGCGCCGGGACCAGCATCTTCATTAACAGAGGATCGGCTGGGTTTTCGGGGAGTGGGGCCGGACACTTAATCCGCTCGGCCTTCTTTATCCAGTCCTGTTCAAGAGATGGAATTTTCAAGGGCCCCTCCCTAAGACTGACAAGTTAAGTAGTGTTCGGCAGCATGATAGTTACCGGGGATGCCGGATTGTTGCAGTCGAGGCCGGTGTCATCGGACATCGAAGGCCACGTCTTCTTCTTGTTAAAAAGCAGCTTCCAGATCTTCTTGTGTGTCATGCCGTAGAAGTGATGCATAGTCCATGCCCCCTCCGGATTGAACTCCCACATCTTGAGAGGCCATCGTTGTCAAGGGAGAGCTCGGCGGATGAGCATCACCAGGATCACATCAGCAAGGGTGATGTCCTTGTCTATCATGCTCTTGACACACTGTTGCAGCGTTAATACGTCGTTGGGGGACCCCCAATCTAGGCACTTGTTGGTCCAGGACGCGAGCTGCGGGGTTTGGTGATATAGAACCACTCCTGCAGCCACACCTTGATGGTGTCTACAAATCTTCCTTTGGGCCAGGTAACCTTGTTGAGCTTGCTCACCATGGCGCCGCCGCACTTGGCGTGTTGGCCTTCGACCACCTTCGGCTTCACATTAAAAACCTTGAGCCATAAGCCGAAGTGTGGAGGGACCCAGAGGAATGCTTCGCACACGACGATAAACGCCGAGATGTGGAGGAAGGAATTCGGGGCCAGATCGCGGAAATCCAGCCCGTAGTAGTACATAAGGCCTCGGACAAAGGGGTGAAGGGCAAATCTGAGCCCTCGGAGGAAGTGGGTGATAAAAACCACCCTTTCGTCGGGCTCCGGGGTGGGGATGATCTACCCCGGGGTTGGAAGCCTATGTTTTATCTTCGCCGTCAGGTACCTCGCCTCCCGTAGATCTTGGATGTTCTTCTCCGTTACGAAGGAGGCCATCCACTTGCCTTGAAAGCCAGATCCGGCAATCGCTAGAGAAGCTGGGGCGGAAGGAAAAGTTTGGAACTTGGACGCTGGAGCTCGGGGGAGTGGAAGGCAGAGGAAGGAGAAGGCGTGGGGTGAACGGATGGGTCCTTTTGTCCTCTTATAGAGGCAACGAATATCAAGCGCCCCCTCACGAGCCTTAAATCTCGCCTATTCCCATGGGGACGTGCGAACGGCACGGTTGGATTATCCAAAGCCCCCATTGATGAGAATCCCATAATAAGGGGACACGATCTCTGCTTCGACAAGACGTGTCACTGGCCATACCTTGAGATACGAAACGAGGCTGTAAAACGGTCCAGAATAATTATAAAGGCCAGAACATAACATCTCACCAAAAAAAGTGGCCCATGGACGTAACTTATTTTTTAAGTATAGTTACTTTTTTACAGCTTGGGGTTGTACGTGTTACGCAAGGCCGGACACAACTTTTGTGCACGGAAAACTATGTGGGAGTATTCAGAAAAGGGAACCCGCCTTGCAATGCCGAAGACAATTTGCGCGCTGGATACATTGTCATTGAAGCCTGGTTCAGGGGCTACTGAGGGAGTCCTGGACTAAGGGGTCCTCGGGCGTCCGGGCTATGTGATGTGGGCCGGACTGATGGGCCATAAAGATATAAGATAGAAGAACCTCCCCGTGTTCGGATGGGACTCTCCTTTGTGTAGATTGCAAGCTTGGCGTTCGGATCATCTATTCTCCTTCTTCTGTAACCGACTATGTACAACCCTAGATCCCTCTGGTGTCTATATAAACCGGAGGGTTTAGTCTGTAGGGCAAGATCACAATCATACAAGCTAGACATCTAGGGTTTAGCCATTTCGATCTCGACGTAGATCAACTCTTGTAACCCCCATATTCATCATAGTCAATCAAGCAGGAAGTAGGGTATTACCTCCATTAAGAGGGCCCGAACCTGGGTAAACATCATGTCCCCGGCCTCCTTGTTACTTTCGATCCTTAGACGCACAGTTTGGGACCCCCTACCCGAGATCTGTCGATTTCGACACCGACAGAAGACACTTACTAGTAGCGCGGGTTTATACCCCTCGCTACTGCTACTTAGTAGTAGCGCGGGTTTATACCCCTCGCTACTACTAAGTTGTTAGTAGTAGCACGAGTTTATCACCCTCGCTACTACTAAGTGGTCTCTACCGTGCCCCCACCCCCGGGACATGCCATAGTAGTAGCGAGGGGTATAAACCCACGCTACTACTAAGTACAAGGTAGGTGAAGTCCCCATATTCTCGGCCAAATCCCTCCTCTCTCCCGTACTCTCCCCCCTCTCTCCATAGGCTCTCCCATGGTGCTCTTGCCCAAGCATCACCTCCTCCTCCATGGCGCCCAACGAGTTCACCTCCTCGCGTCGCTAGCGTCCAAGAGCTCGCCCGTCTTCCCCCTGACCTCCATGCCACCACGACGGAGCACCTCACTACCAGGGAACAATCCCGCTGCTACCTCCATCTCCTTCCTTTCTCCCTTGTTTTTCTTTTTCTCTCTCTCCCTCTGGTTTGACTCACCCTCCCATGCTTTTCTAGACTTCCTACGTATTTTTAGGAATTCAAAAACAAATAAAATTCATGTTGGTGGTCCAGTCACCCTAAGGTTTGGATAATGTTAAGTTTCTTTGGAAAACAGAGTTATGCTTCTTAACACATAGTTTTGTGAATTAGAGCATCTCCAACAGGCGCCCAACACGCGGCGCGCTGATAACCCACAAGTGTAGGGGATCGCAACAGCTTTCGAGGGTAAAGTATTCAACCCAAATTTATTGATTCGACACAAGGGGAGCCAAAGAATATTCTTGAGTATTAGCAGTTGGGTTGTCAATTCAACCACACCTGGATAACTTAGTATCTGCAGCAAAGTATTTAGTAGCAAAAGTGGTATGATAATAAAGGTAACAGTAGTAAAAGTAAAGATAATTGTTTTAGGGTATTTATAGTAGTTGTAACAGTAGCAACGGAAAAGTAAATAAGCGAAGAACAATATGTGAAAAGCTCGTAGGCAATGGATCAATGATGGATAATTATGCCGGATGCGATTCCTCAAGTAATAGCTATAACATAGGGTGATATAGAACTAGCTCCAGTTCATCAATGTAATGTAGGCATGTATTCCGTAAATAGTTATACGTGCTTATGGAAAAGAACTTGCATGACATCTTTTGTCCTACCCTCCCATGGCAGCGGGGTCCTAACGGAAACTAAGGGATATTAAGGCCTCCTTTTAATAGAGAACCGGAACAAAGCATTAGCACATAGTGAATACATGGACTCCTCAAACTACGGTCATCACCGAGAAGTATCCCGATTATTGTCACTTCGGGGTTGTCGGATCATAACACATAATAGGTGACTATAGACTTGCAAGATATGATCAAGAACACACATATATTCATGAAAACATAATAGGTTCAGATCTGAAATCATGGCACTCGGGCCCTAGTGATAAGCATTAAGCATAGAAAAGTCGTAGCAACATCAATCTCAGAACATAATGGATACTAGGGATCAAACCCTAACAAAACTAACTTGATTACATGGTAAATCTCATCCAACCCATCACCGTCCAGCAAGCCTACGATGGAATTACTCACGCACAGCGGTGAGCATCATGAAATTGGTGATGGAGGATGGTTGATGATGACGACGGCGACGAATCCCCCTCTCCGGAGCCCTGAACGGACTCCAGATCAGCCCTCCCGAGAGAGATTAGGGCTTGGCAGCGGCTCTGTGTCGTAACGCGATGAAACTTTCTCTCTGATTTTTTCTCCCCGAACGTGAATATATGGAGTTGGAGTTGAGGTCGGTGGAGGTCCAGGGGGCCCATGAGATAGGAGGGCGCGCCCTACAAGGGGTGGGCCCTATCTCGTGGACAGGCCCTGGGCCCCCTGGTGTATTTCTTTCGCCCAGAAATTCTTATTAATTCCAAAAAGTGCCTCCGTGGATTTTCAGGACATTCCGAGAACTTTTCTTTTCTACACATAAAACAACATCATGGTAGTTCTGCTGAAAACAGCGTCAGTCCGGGTTAGTTCACTAGTAGAAAAGGGGCCAATGGTCCAGGCCGGTCCAGCCCATTAGTCCCGGTTCAATCCAGAACCGGGACCAATGGGGGCATTGGACCCGGTTCGTGAGCCCCAGGGGCCGGACGGGCCACGTGGGCCATTGGTCCCGGTTCGTCTGGACCTATTGGTCCCGGTTGGTGGGACGAACCAGGACCAATGGGCCTCGCTCCTGGCCCAACACCATTGGTCCCGGTTGGTGGCTTGAACCGGAACCAAAGGCTACCCTTTAGTCCCGGTTCATGCCACCAACCGGGACTAAAGGGTTGGTCCTCGTTGCGGCCAGAGTTTAGTCCCACCTCGCCAACCGAAGGGGAATCAGACCGGTTTATAAGCCCCTCCCTATCTGCCTTATTGAGCTCCTCTAAAAATGAAAATAGATGCCCTTATATAGGGAATTTAGCCTAAATTCATATGGATTTCTCTTGAAATTCGTTATGAATTTAAGTTGAATTTCCTCTATAAGCGCATCTATGCTCATTTCTGAGTAGTTTTTTATATAGTTTTTTTTCTTTTCTGCTATATTTATTTTTTCTTTTTATTTCTCAGTTGTAATAAGCCATTAAAAATAAGCATATATGCTCCTTTTTTAGTACAGTTAATCACAACTATTTTTTGCTTCTATTCATTTCTGAGTAGTTTTCTATATAGTTTTTTTTCTTTTCTGCTATATTTATTTTTTTCTATTTATTTCTGAGTTGCAATAAGCCATTAAAAATAAACATATATGCTCCTTTTTTTAGTACAGTTAATCACAACTATTTTTTGCTTCTATTCATTTCTGAGTAGTTTTCTATATAGTTTTTTTTCTTTTCTGCTATATTTATTTTTTTCTTTTTATTTCTGAGTTGTAATAAGCCATTAAAAATAAGCATATATGCTCCTTTTTTAGTACAGTTAATCACAACTATTTTTTGCTTCTATTCATTTCTGAGTAGTTTTCTATATAGTTTTTTTTTCTTTTCTGCTATATTTATTTTTTCTTTTTATTTCTGAGTTGTAATAAGCCATTAAAAATAAGCATATATGCTCCTTTTTTAGTACAATTAATCACAACTATTTTTTGCTTCTATTCATTTCTGAGTAGTTTTCTATATAGTTTTTTTTCTTTTCTGCTATACTTATTTTTTTCTTTTTATTTCTGAGTTGTAATAAGCCATTAAAAATAAGCATATATGCTCATTTTTTAGTACAGTTAATCACAACTATTTTTTGCTTCTATTCATTTCTGAGTAGTTTTCTATATAGTTTTTTTTCTTTTCTGCTATATTTATTCTTTTGTTTTTATTTCTGAGTTGTAATAAGTCATTAAAAATAAGCATCTATGCTATTTTTTTAGTAAAGTTAATCAAAATTATTTTTTCTTCTATTTATTTCTGAGTTGTAATAAGCCATTAAAAATAAGCATATATGCTCCTTTTTTAGTACAATTAATCAGAACTATTTTTTGCTTCTATTCATTTCTGAGTATTTTTCTATATAGTTTTTTTTTCTTTTCTGCTATATTTATTCTTTTGTTTTTATTTCTGAGTTGTAATAAGTCCTTAAAAATAAGCATCTATGCTATTTTTTAGTAAAGTTAATCAAAATTATTTTTTCTTCTATTTATTTCTGAGTGGTTTTTTATATAGTTTTTTTTCTTTTCTGCTACATTTATTTTTGTTTCTTTTTATTTCTGAGTTGTAATAAGTCATTAAAAATAAAAAAGAGGCGCAATGCTCGTTAATTTGCTTCAAGCCTTTCGGAATAGTGTCAACTGCACTGCACATAGCTCTGTGCAGTCTACCGTATTCCTCAAGGCTTGAAGCTAACCAACGTGTCGGAGCATTGAGAGTCTTCGTCATCGTCTCTGCACTCACGGCTTATAAACAGCTGCGAGTGCCTCTCGCTTGGCGAGGTAGGACTAAAAAAACAGCTGCAGGAAGAATCAACAAAAAAACAGCTGCAGAAAATAAAAAAAGTAGTTACACGGGTCCATTGGTACTGGTTCATGGCACCAACCGGTACCAATGCCACTCTTTGGTCCCGGTTGGTTGAACCAACCGGGACGAATGATCATCTTTAGTCCCGGTTGGAGCCACCAACCGGGACCAAAGGTCTTCGTTTCCCGCCCTTTGGGCTGCTGAAAAGAGGCCTTTGGTCCTGGTTGGTGGCACCAACCGGGACTAAAGGGGGCATTAGTCCCGGTTGAAGCCACCAGCCGGGACCAATGCTCTTGCTATATATACAGGAATTAGCAGTTTTCGCCAAAATCCATCTCTTTCTCGCCCTGACGCCTTTGCTCCTCGTCGCCGTCGCCGCCGAGCCCTGCCTCGCGCCGCCCCGAGCCTGCCATCCCCGTCGCCGCCCCGAGCCCGCCGTCATCGCCCGCGCACGTCGTCGCCGCCCCCATCGCCGCCCGCGTCCCGCGCCGCCCCGTCATCCCCGTGCCACCCCGCGAAGTCGTCGCCACCCCCGCCGTCGCCCCTGCCCCGCGCCGCCCCGAGCCCGCCGTCCCCGTCGCCGCCCCGAGCCCGCCGTCCTCGTCGCCCCTGCCCCGCGCCGCCCGAGCCCGTCGTCGCCCCTGCCCCGCGCCGCCTCGACGCCGTACGTGAGCATTTTTTTTATTTTTGTTCGATTTTTTTAGATTCTTTTTGTAGTTCATAGATTTTTTTTGTTATGTTAGACGTGTAGTAATTTAGATATGTAGTTCATAGATTTTTTTGTTAGATTAGATTTTTTTTGTTAGATTACAAGTGTAGTAATTAATTTCTTCATATTATATTAGATTTTTTTGTTAGATTAATTAGATTTTTTTTGTTAGATTAGATGTGTAGTAATTAATTTTATCATATTATGTTAGATCTTTTTTTCTGTTAATAGATTTTTTTGGTGATATTATTTTTGAATATGCATGTATGGTGATATTATTGTTAATAGATTTTTTTGGTGACATTTAGATTGTGTAATAAATTTTGTTCATAGAATTTTAATGATTTTTTTGTTCATAGTATTTAGAAAAAAGAAAAAAAAAATAAGAAGTAGTTTATATATAGTTGAACTAGCTAGTTGATTTAATAAACTAATTTATTTTACTATATATAGAAGTAGTTTGTTTTTAGTAAGTACTACTTATTTATTTATAGTAAGTGCTTAGTAGTTGAACTAGATAGTTGATTTAATTAATAAAACTACTTTCATTTAACTATATATAGAAGTAGTTCCCGCGTCGACATCGGCGATGCCTATCCCGCATCCTCGTCGTCGTCGACTCGGCGGTGGAGGCCTGCTTGATCAGGGCCATGTTCGGGACTAGGCTCCGCCGGGCTGGTATTGGGAGGTGCTACCTTTCGGGGGACGTAGGTTGGTGAGGAGGCAGCCCATTGTTGACCCGATCCTTGTTTGGTGGCGGTCGCGTGGGCCAGTGATGGTGGTGAGGCATCCGGACACCGCGGAGGTGGTACGTCACCGTGTCAGCGAGGAGGACGAGCACGTCTGTCGCTACATGGTTGCATTAGAGGGGAGGTTCGACAATACCTGGCAGGTTCTTCAGGGATCTCACTGCAGCTATGATCCTGTGATGGTTCCTTATCTTTGGGTGTCCACCGCCCGCGTCGATACCCGTCGGGCGCTACGGTTCTAGTTGTATTAGTGATAATATTCAACGATGTACGGACACCAAGAGATGATGTACGTTTGCTCATAATTATTGAATGCATGCTAATTTGAATACTATACTTTATTTTATGATTTGGTTTTGCTTATTTATGCCCATATTGGATAAGTTCTCCTTCATTCCCGTGTGCTAGACAATTTGGTATAATAATGCATTCGGGAATGAAAGAGGAGCTACGTACATCGATCATCGATAGTCAACCCATGATTAATAATAATGATCTAGTTTAATATTTGAATTATGAACGTAGGCCGGAAATGTCGTACTCATCGGACGACGAAAACCGCCTGGGGGAGTGTGACTGGTGCCACGACGACCGAGGTATCTGCGACAGGTTCATTGAGCTGGACGAAGATCGGCGCTTCAGCATTAAGCTCGAGGAGACCTGCGATGTTCATACGGTACGCAACGACGACAATAGTTTTTTTCATAATTAAGCACGACTTCAACTATTTTAACGTGTATTTTTCATCTTTTCCAATTCGACTGGCTTATCCCATGCTTTGCAAGACGCTATGTCTTGGAGAGGATGGGTTTTGAAGACCATGAAAGTTTCGAAACCAAAAAAATTATCCTAAGTACCCATCATGGTTTGGATTTTCAAGTAAAGTTGTACAATGCTCAGAGTGTAACCCGTTTTGGTTGCAAAAATTGGGAAGCACTTTGCAAGATGTATGGTCTTGATGAGGGTATGCTTGTCACCATGGATCTTAGTGATCCTACAATCGAGCAAGAGAGACCTTCGATTTGGGTCCTTGTGGATACACCTCCAATTCTTCCCTCATGTGAGCTAAACATAGTTATTAAGTAATTTATATTGTTTATTTCAAAATATATAGTTGACAACTTATCTCCATTGACAGCTTATTTTCATTCTTCAAAGAATGTGCGGAAGATGGTAGACAGAACGTACTACACCGAAGGCTCCGAATTAACTTATCAGGAGAAAAATCATCTGGTCGGATTTTGTACTGATCTTGAGAATTACAATATCTACAATCAAACTCCTCAACATTATGGTCAATACGTGCCACTAGTGCACGTGTTGAACTACGGTAACTACCATGGAGATACCCTGGTAAGATTATTTTTTACTATTACAACATCCGTGCATCTTTTTGCACACTTCTAAAACTAGTACATCATTGCTAACTACGAAGTTATTACTATGTTTTTCAACAGATAATCCCGAATGATTGTGTGCCTCATCTGATGTATACACATGGTAGCCTTCATGTTTTGAACATACAACCAGGTCGTCCTACGAATCTCAACTGTCCATACCGGGTTTCTAAAAGAAGTGGAGACATAACAATCAAAGAATGGAAAAAATGTATGGACAGTCGTAAGGAGCTTCTTGGAAGCAATAAGCAGCGAAGGGCAAGAATTGGAGACAGGATGATCGCCATTCTTCATAATGGAGAGTCAGGGTCTATATTGTTTTATTCTATTTTACCTTAAGGGTGTTTAGGTCCTACCTGATACTGATGATCATGTGCTAAGAACAATTATGTAGGATTGGGTTCGATGACTATGAGGATGATGATCGTATGACTTATTATTAATAAGGAGTAGAAGTTGTATGATGATGCATGATTAGTAGGACTTGTTATTATATATATATATGATGATGTATGATGCAAGCATGCATGAGCATGTTATATCTGCGGGTGCAATGAACATAGCAGCAGCGTTGATAAACCAAGGACGAAGATATAAGAGAGGAAACTTCTCTCTATTAGCTAGCTATAATAACAACCTAAAAATAACCCCCAAAACCCCTAAAGCAGCCACTTTTGTAAAAAAAATTGACTTTTGGTCCCGGTTGGAGCCACCAACCGGGACCAAAGGCCCCCTGACTGGGCTCGGCGAACAGGGCCACGTGGAGGCACATTGGTCCCGGTTCATGTTTGAACCAGGACTAATGGGTGGAGGCATTAGTAACGACCCATTAGTCCCGGTTCATGAACCGGGACTAAAGGCCCTTACGAACCGGGACTAATGGGTGGTTTTCTACTAGTCGTTTCATTCAAATCATGCAAGTTAGAGTCCAAAACAAGGGCAAAAGTGTTTGGAAAAGTAGATACGTTGGAGAAGTATCAACTCCCCCAAGCTTAAACCTTTGCTCGTCCTCAAGCAATTCAGTTGATAAACTGAAAGTGATAAAGAAAAACTTTTACAAACTCTGTTTGCTCTTGTTGTTGTAACATGAAAAGCCAGCATTCAAGTTTCAGCAAATATTATGAACTAACCATACTCACAATAACACTTAGGTCTCACAATTACTCATATCAATAGCATAATCAGCTAGCGAGCCATAATAATAAAACTCGGATGACAACACTTTCTCAAAATAATCATAAAACATAAATGCAGAGCACCTTTAAAGATCAAGGACTGACTAAACATTGTAATTCATGGTAGAAGAGATCCAGTCAAGTCATACCCAATATAAACCAATAGTAATGAATGACAGTGTGCTCTCCAACGGGTGCTTTTAATAAGAAGGGTGGTGACTCAAGATAAAAGTAAATAGATAGGCCCTTCGCAGAGGGAAGCAGGGATTTGTAGAGGTGCCAGAGCTCGATTTAAAAATAGAGATTGAATAAAATTTTGAGCGGCATACTTTCACTGTCAATGCAACAACTATGAGATGGTTGTATCTTCCATACTACATGCATTATAGGCAGTTTCCAAACAGAATGGTAAAGGTTTATACTCCCCCAACCACCAACAAGCATCAATCCATGGCTTGCTCGAAACAACGAGTGCCTCCAACTAACAACAGCCATGGGGGAGTTTTGTTTAATTATTTTGATTTGCTTTGATCTTTTTGGATCATGGGACTTGGCATCCCGGTTACCGACCCTTTCTCGTGAATGAGGAGCGGAGTCCACTCCTCTTGAGAATAACCCACCTAGCATGAAAGATATAGGCAGCCCTAGTTGAAATATGAGCTGCTCGAGCATACAAAATAGAATTTCATTTGAAGGTTTAGAGTTTGGCACATACAAATTTACTTGGAACGGCAGGTAAATACCGCATATAGGAAGGTATAGTGGACTCATATGGAACAACTTTGGGGTTTAAGGAGTTTGGATGCACAAGCAGTATTCCCGCTTAGTACAGGTGAAGGCTAGCAAAAGACTGGGAAGCGACCAACTGAGAGAGCGACAACAGTCATAAACATGCATTAAAATTAATTCACACCGAATACAAGCATGAGTAGGATATAATCCACCATGAACATAAATATCGTGAAGGCTATGCCAATTTGATTCAACTACATGCGTGAACATGTGCCAAGTCGAGTCACTCAACTCATTCAAAGGAGGATACCATCTCATCATACCACATCATAATCATTCTAATAGCATGTTGGCACACAAGGTAAACCATTATAACTCATAGCTAATCAAGCATGGCACAAGCAACTATAATCTCTAAATGTCATTGCAAATATGTTTACTTCATAATAACTGACTCAAAAACGATGAACTCGTCATATTTACAAAAACAAGAGAGGTCGAGTTCATACCATCTTTTCTCATCTCAATAAGTCCATCATATATCATCATTATTGCCTTTCACTTGCACGGCCGAATGATGTGTATAATAATAAGAGTGCACGTGCATTGGACTAAGCTGGAATATGCAAGTATTCAACTCAAGAGAGAAGACAGGGTAATATGGGCTCTAAGTTAAATAAACAATCATGCATATAAGAGTCACTAAGCATGTTCAATGTAGTCTTCTCTACCCCCAAAATAAAGAAAAGAAAAGAAAACTATTTACACAGGAAAGCTCCCAACAAGTAAGAAGAAGAACTAGAAATATTTTTGGGTTTTCATTTTAATTTCTACTACAAGCATAGAATTTAAACTAACTAATTTTTTGGGTTTTTCTTAAAGTTTATCAAACACACAAGAAGAAAAATAGAAAAAGAAATTTAAACTAACATGGATAATACAATGAAAGAGTATGAGCACCGACGACTAGTGTGTGAACATGAATGTAAAGTCGGTGAGAAATACGTACTCCCCAAGCTTAGGCTTTTGGCCTAAGTTGGTCTATTACCAAGGACCGCCGCTACTCTCCCCGGTGTAATGGGAGGTGTAATCAGGATACCACTGGCTGGTCATCTCCGGATCCCACTGGACAGATGATGCACGATAAGGGTCCAGTTCAGGTTCCGGCTCAGGTTTAGGTTCTGGAGTAAAAGCTTGGGCTCGATGATTATTCACCGCTTCCGGTGTGACAAGGAGATTTTCTGCAAGCAAATCAAACAACAGAAGCGCAGGCAAAATAATAATCTCAAAGTGTTTCTTATTAAATCTAAATTTATAGAAGAGCATCTTCTCTTTGTTGTCAACAATAAACTTGTGTGCTACCATGCTCTTGTAATCTAAAATGTGAGGAGGCAATTTTATCTACTCCTTCTCATGGTGCCTAATGGGTATCCGAAAATGTTTAGCAAGACGTGCAACATAGATACCTCCAAATATGGGGCCTTTTGTACTATTCAGGGCTAGCCGTTTAGCAATGACAGCACCCATACTAAAAGTATTGTCTCCAAGCAAAGCATGTTGAAGAATGATAATATCAGGAACGCTCAAGTTTCCACTATTTTCACGACCAATCAAGCATCTACTAGCAAATATGGCAAAGTAGCATAAAACAGGATAGTGTATGCTAGAGACTTTTGCCTCGGAGCCCTTCTTTGACTCCTCTACAGCTATAGTGTTAACAAAACCACCCACATCTTCATGATGGGGTTCTTCTAATTCTCCCTCCTAAGGTATCCTACACACCGCGCAAAAATTATGTAAAGACATTTCTCTGAATTCATCATATAAATGAAATGATACTGCCAGCGGTGACTTCTTAGGATAATAATAAAAGTTTTGCATGAAAGTATTGGTGAGTAAGAGATATAGATCGATTCGATCGTTGATGAAACCACTGAGGCCTGCAGTCTCGATTAAAGTATAAAAATCTTCATGAATTCCAGCTTCTTTCAAGAAATCCTCACATGGCCATTCACACGACCGTACTTCCGCTAAGCGAGGAAGATTATACTTGGCTTTTTCCTTCTCTTTGGCTTGTTTTTCCTAAGAGCTTTGGCTAGAAGAGCCCCTCAAAAGTTTCCTCAACATTTTCTGAAAATTTCTGAAATTTTAGTAACTTCAAAATAAAAGTGAATAAAACTAAACAAGATTGATAGCAACTACTCCTACAGGTGCCTAGAGCCTATATCATGCAATGGAATTGCTTGGGACCTCAAAATTTTAACACGCAAGCTCACGAAAATGGTCACCTATGCAGCAAAAATTTGCAATGAATAAAGAACTAGAGCAAAAACTAATTGGACCAATGGAGGAGTAACATACCAAGCAACAATCTCCCAAAGCAGTTTGTGAATGGAGCTTTGAGCAAGGAGATCGAAAATCGCAGCAAAACGAGCTAGAACTCGTGCTTGAGCTAGATGGGGATTTTTTGGGGTAGAAGATGAAGTGTGTGGGTGCTGGCATAAGTGGAGGGGGCCACCAGGGGCCCACGAGACAGGGGGCGCGCCCTATAGGGGGGGCGCCCTCCACTCTCGTGGCCTGGTGCTTGCCCCTCCTACAGTGATTTCAGTGCCTAAAATCCTCAAATATTCCAGAAAAAATCATACTAAATTTGCAGGGCATTTGGAGCACTTTTATTTTCGGACTATTTTTTTAATGCACAGATAATTCAGAAAACAGATGGATAATACTATTTTTGTTTTATTTATTCTAAATAACAGAAAGTAAAAAGAGGGTACAAAAGGTTGTGCCTTCTAGTTTCATCCATCTCATTGTCATCAAAATGAATCCACTAACAAGGTTGATCAAGTCTTGTTAACAAACTCATTCCGAATAACACGGAAACGGAGAAATTTTGAATAACACTAAGTTACCTCAACGGGGATATGAAAATCCCCAACAACAAGAATATCATACTTTTTCTTGACAGTAGGGAGAGGAAATTCAAAACCTCCAATAATAATAGTTGGAACTTGTCCAATAGAATTGATGCTATGAACTTGAGATTGTTTCCTCGGAAAGTGTACCGTATGCTCATTACCATTAACATAAAAAGTGACATTGCCTTTGTTGCAATCAATAATATCCCCTGCAGTATTAAGAAAAGGTCTACCAAGGATAATAGACATACTATCGTCCTCGGGAATATCAAGAATAACAAAGTCCGTTAAGATAGTGACATTTGCAACCACAACAAGCACATCCTCACAAATACTGACAGGTATAGCAGTTGATTTATCAGCCATTTGCAAAGATATTTCAGTAGGTGTCAACTTATTCAATTCAAGTCTACGATATAAAGAGAGAGGCATAACACTAACACCGGCTCCAAGATCACATAAAGCAGTTCTAACATAATTTCTTTTAACGGAGCATGGTATAGTTGGTACACCCGGATCTCCAAGTTTCTTTGGTATTCCACCCTTAAAAGTGTAATTAGCAAGCATGGTGGAAATTTCAGCTTTCGGTATCTTTCTTTTATTTGTAATGATATCCTTCATATACTTAGCGTAAGGATTTACTTTCAGCATATCAGTTAAGCGCATACGTAAGAAGATAGGTCTAATCATTTCAGCAAAGCGCTCAAAATCCTCATCATCCTTTGACTTGGATGGTTTAGGAGGAAAGGGCATGGGTTTCTGAACCCATGGTTCTCTTTCTTTACCATGCTTCCTAGCAACGAAATCTCTCTTATCATAACATTGATTCTTTGATTGTGGGTTATCAAGATCAACAGCAGGTTCAATCTCTACATCATTGTTTTTGCTAGGTTGAGCATCAACATGAACATTATCATTAACATTATCACTAGGTTCATGTTCATCACCTGATTGTGTTTCAGCATCAGAAATAGAAATATCATTGGGATTCTCAGGTGTGTCTAAAGTAGGTTCACTAGAAGCATGCAAAGTTCTATCATTCTTCTTTTTCTTCTTTTTAGAAGAACTAGGTGCCTCTAAATTATTTCTCTGAGAATCTTGCTCGATTCTCTTAGGGTGGCCTTCAGGATACAAAGGTTCCTGAGTCATTCTACCAGTTCTAGTAGCCACTCTAACAGCAAAGTCATTTTTATTATTTAATTCCTCAAGCAAATCATTTTGAGCTTTAAGTACTTGCTCAGCTTGAGTAGCAACCATAGAAGCATATTTGCTAACGAGTTTGAGTTCATCTTTAACTCTAGCCAGATTATCGCTTACACGTCCTATCTCGAAAGCATTATTCTTTAACTCTCTACCAATATAAGCATTAAAACTTTCTTGTCTAGCCATAAAGTCATCAAATTCATCTAAGCATGGGCTATGAAATTTAGTAGAGGGGATTTCAACTTTATCATATCTATAGAGAGAATTTACCTTTACTACCTGTGTCGGGTTATCAAGACAATATGGTTCTTCAACAGGCGGTATATTAAGACCATGTATTTCTTCAATAGGAGGTAAATTCTTAACATCTTCAGCTTTAATACCTTTTTCTTTCATTGATTTCTTTGCCTCTTGCATATCTTCAGGACTGAGAAATAAAACACCTCTCTTCTTCGGAGTGGGTTTAGGAATAGGCTCAGAAGTTGGCTTAATTGGTTCAGGAATTGCCTCAGAAATTGGCTCAGAAAGAGTCCAATTATTTTCATTAGTCAACATATTATTCAATAATATTTCAGCTTCGTCGACTGTTCTTTCCCTGAAAACACAACCAGCACAACTATCCAAGTAGTCCTTGGAAGCATCAGTTAGTCCATTATAAAAGATATCAAGTATTTCATTTTTCTTAAGAGGATGATCAGGCAAAGCATTAAGTAACCGGAGAAGCCTCCCCCAAGCTTGTGGGAGACTCTCTTCTTTGATTTGCACAAAATTATATATTTCCCGCAAGGCAGCTTGTTTCTTATGAGCAGGGAAATATTTAGCAGAGAAGTAATAAATCATATCCTGGGGACTACGCACACAACCAGGAGCAAGAGAATTATACCAAGTCTTAGCATCACCCTTTAATGAGAACGGAAATATCTTAAGGATATAAAAGTAGCGAGACTTCTCATCATTAGTAAACAGGATAGCTATATCATTCAACTTGGTAAGATGTGCCACAACAGCTTCAGATTCAAGGCCATAAAAAGGATCAGACTCAACTAAAGTAATAATTTCAGGATCAATAGAGAATTCATAATCCTTATCAGTAACACAGATAGGTGAAGTAGCAAAAGCAGGATCGGGTTTCATTCTAGCATTAAGAGACTGTTGCTTCCATTTAGCTAATAATTTCTTAAGATCATATCTATCATTGCAAGCAAAGATTTCCCTAGCAGCTTCTTCATTCATAACATAACCCTTAGGAACAACAGGCAATACATAGTCATTGGGAGAACCTTCATCATCACTATCATCAATAATAGGTTATTCAGTAATTTCATTCCCCCTAACTCTTGCAAGTTGTTCATCAAGAAATTCCCCTAATGGCAAAGTAGTATCACGCACAGAAGTAGTTTCATCATGCATAGCAGAAGTGGCATCATCAATAACATGCAACATATCAGAATTCATAGCAGTAGCAGGTTTAGGTGTCACAAGCCTACTAATAACGGAAGGAGAATCTAGTGCACAGCTAGATGGCAGTTCCTTACCTCCCCTCGTAGTTGAGGGCAAAATAGTAGTTATGTTGTCTTTCAAGTTCTTCATAGTGATCAACAGATATAAATCCCAAGTGACTCAGAGAATAGAGCTATGCTCCCCGGCAACGGCGCCAGAAATTAGTCTTGATAACCCACAAGTGTAGGGGATCGTAATAGCTTTCGAGGGTAAAGTATTCAACCCAAATTTATTGATTCGACACAAGGGGCACCAAAGAATATTCTTGAGTATTAGCAGTTGAGTTGTCAATTCAACCACACCTGGATAACTTAGTATCTGCAGCAAAGTATTTAGTAGCAAAAGTGGTATGATAATAAAGGTAACAGTAGTAAAAGTAAATATAATTGTTTTTGGGATTTTGTAGTAGTTGTAACAGTAGCAACGGAAAAGTAAATAAGCAAAGAACAATATGTGAAAAGCTCGTAGGCAATGGATCAGTGATGGATAATTATGCCGGATGCGATTTCTCATGTAATAGCTATAACATAGGGTGATATAGAACTAGCTCCAGTTCATCAATGTAATGTAGGTATGTATTCCGTAAATAGTCATACGTGCTTATGGAAAAGAACTTGCATGACATCTTTTGTCCTACCCTCCCGTGGCAGCGGGGTCCTAGCGGAAACTAAGGGATATTAAGGCCTCCTTTTAATGGAGAACCGGAACAAAGCATTAGCACATAGTGAATACATGAACTCCTCAAACTACGGTCATCACCGAGAAGTATCCCGATTATTGTCACTTTGGGGTTCGCGGATCATAACACATAATGGGTGACTATAGACTTGCAAGATAGGATCAAGAACACACATATATTCATGAAAACATAATAGGTTCAGATCTGAAATCATGGCACTCGGGCCCTAGGGATCAAACCCTAATGCCGGCGGTAAATCTCATCCAACCCATCACCGTCCAGCAAGCCTATGATGGAATTACTCACGCACGGCGGTGAGCATCATAAATTGGTGATGGAGGATGGTTAATGATGACGACAGCGACGAATCCCCCTCTCCGGAGCCCCGAACGGACTTCAGATCAGCCCTCCCGAGAGAGATTAGGGCTTGGCAGCGGCTCCATGTCGTAAAACGCGATGAAACTTTCTCTCTGATTTTTTTCTCCCCGCACGTGAATATATGGAGTTGGAGTTGAGGTCGGTGGAGGTCCAGGGGGCCCACGAGATAGGAGGGAGCGCCCTACAGGGGGGCGCCCCCCTGTCTCGTGGACAGGCCCTGTGCCCCTAGTGTATTTTTTCGCCCAGAAATTCTTATTAATTCCAAAAAGTGCCTCCATGGATTTTCAGGACATTCCGAGAACTTCTCTTTTCTACACATAAAACAACATCATGGCAGTTCTGCTGAAAACAGCGTCAGTCCGGGTTAGTTTCATTCAAATCATGCAAGTTAGAGTCCAAAACAAAGGCAAAAGTATTTGGAAAAGTAGATACGTTAGAGACGTATCACGTGCTAAAAATCAGTTTGCAGCGCCGGAATCGCTAGCTTTTGCAGGCCGCGGTGCGCTGGCTTCAGGGGTCGTCGCAAAATAAAGCGCGCCCGAGTCGCTCCAGCAGGCGCGCTATACAACTTTTTTTAACTACGATTCGACACACATTTGGCTCCGATAGTACAAATGTGCACACATAGACTGCTTCTACAATATAAAATAGTGCACATAGTCTTGTCATACGATAGATAGAAAAACTACTATTACTCGCCATTCTCCGACTCAGACTCTACCTCGGTGATGTCCTCCTCCGACGTCTGAGCGTAGGCGTCAAGGAACCGCTCGTCGCTGGAGTCCTAGGACGACGCATCTCCTAGCGCGATGTCAATTTGGCGACCGCCTTCCGCGTTCGCTTGTTCTCGTGATAGGCGGCTCGCTCCTGCCTCCTTTCTTCCTCTCCGCCCTCCTCTCCGCGAAGAACTGTTGCTTGTTGATGACGTCTTGCGGGAAGCATTGATGCCACAGCTCCATGGCTTCCTCGTCCATCTCGGCCAGGCTGAGACGGCGCTCCCGCCTCCGATTCTCACGACGATCCTCTTCGGTGAGAAGCCGCGGGGGAGGCGCCAACTCTTGCGCCCGCTCCTGCGTTGCCACGTTCTCGAAGTTCATGTCCCAAGGAACTGCCGGAGGCGCCACGCCGCAGCGTCGTACGCGCGGGCGCCCACCTGGGTGAAGTCAAAGGTTCCGAGGCCGAGGCGCATGTCGCCCGACCGAATCTCGGCGGAGTAGGTGCCGGACGGACGCACAAGGACGCCACGGTAGCCCAAGTTCCCCGGCGGCGCGGTGGTGGCGTGTCGGCGGAGAGGAGAGAAAGTTGTGGAGGGAGCGACAGAAAGCGGCAGAGGGCGTTGTAATTTTATAGGCGCGCCGAATGCGGTGCTCCAAATCTAGCGCGCGAGTTGCCGCTTTTCCTCCGCGTGCTAGTGTCCCGCCTCCGTTGGAGCGCGTGAAAACGCCCCGCGCGCGCTAAAATAACAGTTTACCGCACGCGCGGGTTTTTTGGCGCGGCTGTTGGAGATGCTCTTGAAACTGTAGAAAACAGCGGCGACCTTCCTAGATAAATTTAACATTTGCCATCATCCCATGCATATCCTCCAGCGGGCTTGCACGGAGGCGGCGCCGATGAATAGCTTGTCCCGCATGGTGGAGTAACAAGTAGTGACAGACACTTCGATAGTGGCAAGATCAGGCGATCCTACTGCAAAACCTGCTACTTAGGAGACTGGTTTGAAAAAGCAACGATGAAGTTGATACGATGTACCTAGTAATATATATTTGAATATTTTCTCTGTCCCAAATATACCTTCATTTACGATCTTAGCTGCGGGACTGAGAGAGTACGTGGCAAACGTGTTGGCTGCGGGACTGAGAAGCTACTGTACGTACCACGAATCCATGATCAAATTTACGATCTTAGCGTTAGAAGGTGTGCGCACTTGCGCTTGCCTAGTTGGGGTTGGGGCACACTCACTGCCTATGAGAAAGGTGAAGTAGCGAGCATACGTGCACGTGTGCTACCCGAATTCCCAAGCAAGACTGCAAGAGGCAAGTGCCAACAGCTCCTGAACTGCATCTTGAAATCCATGGGCGCCGACGTACGCTTGTGTTCGCCGTGCTTGTGGCTTGTGCTTGCCACCACCACTACATAAGAACCAGTTGATCAGCATGCATGGCTACCACACCCAGTCGTCTCACAACATAGCTGGCCTAGTACTACGTACATTCGGAAGTTAGTCACAGAGCTTGCTGGCATAGCCAAGGTGACAAGACAATGGCGAGAGCGCTTGTGCTCGCGACCACCACGGCCGTGGCCGTGCTGGTCATGCTGCTGGCCACAGGAGTATATTACATAGTATTAATTAACTTCGTGGAGGAGGACCTGGCGTCGGAGGAGTCCCTGTGGGCGCTGTACGAGGAGTATATTACATGATGAACTCTGATTAGTACTCCATGACCAGGAGTATATTACATAGTATTAATTACAACAAACTAGTAGAAACAAAATAAAATCAATCACGATGAAATTAGCACATGCATCAGCTGCTTGTAAAGAAGTAACCATTATTGTCATGAGCATTTTGCTATATCAAATAAAAACAATATTTTCTCTGTGTTACTTTGTCGAAATATCTCTGTGTATAATCTTTAAGGTTCTATCCAATCAACTAACGCTTTAATTCTAGATCATGCAATGCCTACTTTATGAGGAGGTGGATGTCACTACAGACTTGAGTAGCAAGCCGCCAGCGCCAAGTGCCGAGCTTTCTCAGCATCCGAACCTGAACCCTGAAGATATCTATAATTAACTCTGTGGAAGCACTAGCTCTTTTTTCTCTTTCGACATAGTAAGCTCAGGGCATGTACAATGGTTGATAAGATAGTCTTATCTTAAATCTTGCATGTAATTTAAAGATGATTGAAAAAAATCTATAATGGGTCATTTCTTAGTCTTATCTTCATTAGCTAGCTATTCCTAAAAACGTGGTGAGACATATTGTGCTAAGATATCATATCTTGTCTTCTCTTAAATAAGAGAAGACAAACATTTTCTTACGAGTTCTCTCTCCTCTACCTCATCATTTATCTTACGTGTCACTCCTAAGATAGTATCATTGTATATGCCCTTAGTAGCTCGTTTTCTTATAACGCTAACTAGAGCCTACTGTTTCGCGCCACTGGACCGTGTTACTGCGATTTGTGATCTTGGATCCGACATCTACCGGTTTTCTAAGCATTCGCTGTTAACTTTCCGACAACAGCTTTGCTACACTTTAGTTTCAATTATACCTTCATTTTTACGAGGTTATAAGAGCAACTCCAACGGGGCGAGCCAAACCGTCCGCCTGCGTTTGTTTGGGTCGGCGCGGACAAAAGCGGAGCCCCAACACGCCGGCCCAAGCTCAGAACGTGTCCGCTTCGCGTCCCCGCTGACCCATTTCGGGCCCAAATTTGGGCCACAAATGCGTCGGCGCGGATGCGCCGCGCGTCCCCTCGAGTTCGTCGCGGCCCCACTTGGCGGTCACCAAACTACCGCCCGCCGTCTAATTTATGACGACCACCAACACCGGGCCCACTAGTCAGCCAGTGAAAGCGTCTTTTTTATAACCCACGCGTGCGGGGGCGGCCTCATCCACTCCCGTCCACATCTGCCTCCACCCACTACCCCCTTCGTGCTTCCTCGCCGGCGACAAGCCAAACCCTAGCAATGGGGATCTTCGGCAGCATCAAGGGCAAGGGCAAAGGCACCCCGGGCACCTCATCTTCTCGTGTTCCTCCTCCCCCTCCTCCTTCGCTGCCGGTGCGTGACCGCTCAGGTCGGCAGCGCCTGCACATCCCGGTGCACCAAGATCGGTGGCACTGAGAGTTCAGGCAGCCGCTGCCCTACTCGGATGTCACGCTGCCACACGACCGGCACCTTGATCCGGATCGGATCCTAGTGCCGGCGGTGCCGCGGACACAGCGGGCGCACGACGAGGAGGTGCGCAGGCACCGGGCACAGCTCACACCGGCGCAACGGGGCATGCCCGAGTACGCCACGGACTCTCCCAACTGGGAGGCCTGGTTTGCCCTCAAACACGAAGAGCAACGGCGGCTGGGCGTGCAGTGCTACCACGCCAACCCCTGCCTCCCCCATCGTCAAGCCAGAGGAGGAGGAAGCCGAGGCGGCCTACCAGGAGGCGCTGGCAGAGGCCTTCACCGGCTCCATCGAGTTGGAATGGCGGAAAGCCGAAGCGGCAGCAGCTGAGGAGGCCGCGTACGAGGCGGAGATGGCGGAGGCCATGGCCCTCTCCACAACAGGCGACTGCGCGGTGCCACCGCCATCTCCACCACCGCCTGCGCCTGAGCCGGCCGAGAGGTACGTCTGGACCGGCCAGGTACGGTGTAGGAGTTCGTCAACGCCCCCCCCCCCCCACCACCACCACCAGTGGCGGAGCCAGGATTGGAGTATAGGGGGGCCGAGTACGTATATTGATCGAATCTCGTTGGTAATTACTCATTGCTCCTACTAAAATTGTTGATTGTTGGGGGGGCCAGGCCCCTGCTCGTCCCCCCTGGCTCCGCCCCTGACCACCACCACCATCTGGTTTGGTGCCACGCAAGTGCAGGAGGCCATGTACCTCCAGCATTGGCGGCAGCGCCAGCTGGCGGAGGAGCGCGCAGACGCCGAGCAGCTCATGCAGAGGGAGCGGGAGGAGGAGGAGGAGCACGCCCGCGCCACCGCATTGCCTTAGCCGCAGCAAACGCCGGAGGAGGCAACCCTGGCGGCCTATCAAGCTGCCTTCGGTAGGGCTGGCCCACCTCCCGTCTTCATCGACCTCACCGACGGCGATGACGACGGCAAGGGCAAGGGCAAGGCCGATGTCTAGGTCTACGAGCGGGCGTCAACTTTTATTTAATGTTTTTAGAAATGTTTAATTAAGTTTAAATAGACTATGGCTAGCGGTTGATGGGCCAGTTATTGTTAATTAAAGTTTCTAGGTTTGCTTTCTGTGTCACGTGTATTTTCTTTTTGTTTTTTATTCGCGCGCAATTTTGGTCTGCCTTTTATTGGGCGGTCAAGCCGACCCATATGAAAAAGTGGACGTGCACGTCAGCCTTGCCGATCCAAATGGACAAAAAGCGGACAAAGTGCGCGTCCGTTTGGTTCGCCCGTTGGAATTGCTCTAAAAGCCATGGTTTCGGAGCAGAAGTGGGCATCTCTTCTTGTATTTGGTGAAACCCTAGCTACCTGCCACTTGTGGTGGTTCAGCCCAGCTTTCCTGTGTAATCGAATCTATCTTAGTAAAAGCCATGGTTTCCTATGGAAGTAGAGAGCGGCGTTTTGGCTCCTAGGTGCATATGCACCCATTGTCGAAATACACATTTCGGAGAATGAAGCATTAGAAATTGTCTTTTTTACACAAGCCATAAAAAACGTCGTTTTTCACTGAAACCTTATGCACACACATAAAATGTCCGGATATACACGCGGGATTTTTGTTCCAAATTTTTCAACTTCTCAAAATGTGTATTTCGACAATGGGTGCATATGCACCTAGGAGCCAAAGGCAATTACCGATGGAAGTACCCCTTCATTACTTCCAAAGACAAGTATGCATGTTTGATTTCTCGCCTTCTGGTTGTCACTTTTGTTTCGGGTGTCCATGTATAATCTATAATTGATTTCAAAATTTATTTCAATATTTGGCTAATTTTGTCCGGAACTAAATGATTTTTCATGCTCTATTTTAAGTTGCCGGACGGCTTCGCCCGCATGTCGAAGAACCCCATCTTGCTCTTCGGGAGCTTCTTCGGCGAATCGCGGCGACGAGGTGGTGGCGGCTGGGCGGCGGGCGAATCGGGGTGGAATCAGTGGCGACAGCGTTGGTGCGGCGCGATTCAGGACGGCGGCGTCGGGCGTGGCGAATCGGGGCGGCGAAGCAGAGATGGTGCATCGGCGATTTGAGGCGGAGCGGCGGCGGGGGTGGCGGGCAGCTAGATCTGGCGCGAGCGGCGGCGGCATGCTATGGGCGAATTGGGGCGGCAGCGGCTATGCGTTGGGCGAAGAGAAAAGGAGGAGAAGGAAAATGAAGGTAGTTGGATGGTTGGCGCGCAGCCGTGGATTTTACATCCACTTTAGCTAGATTTCAGTCAACTGAATTTTAGTTTTAAGGTTAATCAATTTTCTAACCCTTGAATTGTGCTTTAAGATTTGTGTAGCTTTTCTTTTTTCTGTCCAATTTTGCTGGTGGTATTGAGCTGTTTAGATTCGATTGACACTTATTTTGGGTCAGTCGATTTTCTTCTTGGGCTGGATTTTGATGTGTGTATGCTTTTTTTTTCATGTGTTTACTTTTTTTTTTGCACGTGTATGCTTTTATTTTTCATTTTTCTGTTGAGTTTTCTTCTTCTTTACGTGTACTTTTGGATGTTGAGTGCGCGAAAATATATACCTGCAAGTACTACATGTACAAATTACATCAGAGTACAGAAACTTCACTCTTATATATTTATTCTACATATTATAAAAGTGCATTTTTTGTGCTTATTGTGTGGAAATTTTTGTATTTTTCATTTTCTTTATTCTTTGAGGGTAATACCAATGCTAATTGTTTTGTGCAATCTTTTTTGCTAATTAAATACCTTTTTCTATTATTATGTGTATATATGCATGAAGTACAATACAATGTGTGTGTAAATTGTACTAGACTGCTAAAGTTGCATTATTATATGTGTATTCCCTGCATATTATAAAAAGTGCAATTTCAGTGCAAAGTTGTGTGCAAGTTTTTTCTTTATTTACTTTCCTCTTAAGAGTAATTCCGATGTCGCTAATTTATTCTCTCTTATAAAAATTTATTTGTTTTATTATGTTTAGTTTTTAATCCATTTCATACTTTTAAGGACGATACCAATGCCACTTATTCGTTCCTTGTTTGAAATTTTCGTTTTTGTGTAAAATTCACTATAACATGTTTACTTTTACATAGCTAAAAAAGTGTAATTTATGTGTAAATTGTGTGCAAATTATATCATTATTTTTTTGAATTCCTTTCTTCTTAAAGGGTGGTGCCAATGCCACTATACTTCATTTCTTCTTAAAAAATATTGTTTTGTATGTGTTTGTAAGTAAGTATACACATAGGTATGATACACCATGTTGTGTAAATTATAGTGGAAGCAAAAGTTGCACGGCATATGCTTATTTTTGGCATATTAGAAAAGTGCAATTTCAAGGCATACTTTTGTGCAAGTTATTTTTTAAATTTTGTTTCTTCTTAAAGGGTTTCATTTTCCCAAAACTTCATTAGTTTGTTTTTGTTTTTGTTTCTATATTTTCTTTCTTCTTAAAGGGTTTTATTCTTACATACAAAACTTCATTGTTTTGTTTTTTTTTGTTTTTGTATTTTCTTTTTTTAAAGGGTTTCATTCTTCCATAGAAAACTTCATTATTTTGTATTTGTTTTAGTTTTTTATTTTCTTTCTTCTTAAAGTGTTTCATTCTTCCCTAGAAAACTTCATGATTTTGTTTTTGTTTTTGTTTTTTTATTTTCTTTCTTATTAAAGGTTTCAATCTTCCCTAGAATATTTCATTATTTTGTTTTTGATTTTTATTATCTTCTTAAAGGGTTTTATTCTTCCCTAGAACAATTCATTATTTTGTTTTCATTTTCATTTTCATTTTATTTCATTTCCTTTCTTTAACGGCAATACCTTTATTTTTGCATATTACAACAAAACACAATTTCTATGTAAATTGCGTGCAAATTTTGCCATTACCTGGTTTTTATTGCCTTTCTTCTTAAAGCGGTCAATGTTCAGTTTTTTTATATTCTTTCTTCTTCAAGGGTTATACACGGGCCAAGGAGTCCACTGGCACAGGAGCATGCTAGGCTTGGGATTCAACAAACACATCAATCAACTGACCCGTGGCCTGTAGCCGTTTGACTGAAACGAGTTTGGGTGAGTCGACTGACCCAAAAAGAAGTCAGGCAACTGACCTGTAGCCGCTCCCTTTTACATCTCCTGCAGGTGTTGCATCTTCAGATGTTGTATTTTACGTCTTATTCAAAAGATGCATCTACATCATCTGTTGAGAGCATCTCCAATAGATGGTTCAAAATTTGGCGGTGCAAAACTAGAGATGTAAAATTTGGACCGTCAAAAAGTGTGTTTTGGAGCTCCGAAAAAAACTCAACTCCAACAGATGGTCCAAATTGATGGTCCAAAAGAGCAACTCCAATAGATGGTCCAAAATAAAGATGTAAAACGACATACTACTAGTCCATTCAACATAGTTCAAACATCAAATTCAACATAGTTTCATACATCAACTTCAACTACTACATAAACTACTCCTCATCGGAGCTACGGAACTGCTCCCAGAACTCCTCCTTCGTCGGGTCGTCGCACCCCTCCTCCTCCTCCTCCTCCTCCTCCTCCTCCTCCAAGTAGTCTGCACAGTCCTCCTCGGAAGAGGACTCGATGGGGATCACTGTCGAGGGACCGGCCTCGTCCTCCTTCTTCGGCCCCTCCTTCTTCTGCTCCGCCTTGCGCTTCCAGTAGTGCTCCAGCTCGGCTTGGACGTACTCCGGATGCTCCCGAGCAAACCTCGCCATCGCCTCCTCATTGGTCTCGCCAGCACTGACGACAACCGACGGCTTCTTTGTCTCCTTTCTTCTTCGTCGTGATCTCCTTCATGTTGATGCCCTGCGGCACAAGCATCTCCGCTATCGCCCGACTCTCGATCTCTGGAAAGTTGAGGTGCGACCGAGGCCTCTCGGCACGCCACACCGCCACGTCGTAGGCACACGCGGCCTCGTGGGCGGAGGGGTACGTGTCGATCCACCAACGCCTTCCGGCTTCGGAGAACTCCACACCCCAGTTACCGGAGGGCTTCTGCCTCACGCCGAAGAAGCCCGACTTGCCCTTCGGCGTCTTCTTCGGCGCCATCGTTGAGCGGTGGAGCGGCCTGCGGCCGGGGCGGTGCTGCGGGGCGGCGGTGGCGTGCGGGGCGGTGGCGGAGCTGCGGGGCGGCAGTGGCGTGCAGGGCGGTGGCGGACGGATCCGGGCGGTGGCGGACGGATCCGGGCGGGGCGGATCTGCGGAGCGGCGACGGCGTGCGGGCGGGCGGCGGGGCGGTGGCGGACGGAGCTACGGCGTGCGGGTGGGCGGCGACGCGGCATAGAAACAGCGGCGGGCGGCGGGGCCGGATCCGCGGCGGGCGGGCGGCGGGGCGGCGTGGAAACAGTGGCGGGGGGCGGGGCGGCGCCGGATCTGATGCGGGCGGCGTGCGGCGGGGCAGCGGCAGGGTGTGGAGGCGGCGGGGCGGCGGCGGACGGGCGGGAGGTCGCGGGCGGGCGGGCGGGAACGAAAAATGAAGTGACAGTTGGGCGTTCGCGGGCGGCGGCTGGTTTTGGACCAGATGCATCTCGTGATGTATATTTGCATCGCGAGGTGTTGCATTTTACATCACGAAGAGGCCGCGGTCCATTTTTTTTGCATATGGACCGTCTATTGAAGCGGCGCTTTTTGCCCCAAACAGTCCAAAAGTTAGATTATTTTTACATTTGGACCATCTATTGAAGATGCTATGAAGGTGGGTTTTTGAGTCTTGGAGACGTAAGAATTAGTTATGTTTGCATCTACGTACATCATCTATTACACATGCTCTAGGACTGTGGCTTCAATTAATCAGTTAAATAAGAGGAGAAGATGCTCTCTTTCTTGTTAAAAAAGAACAAGTGGAGCAAACATCTCACTGTCTGAAGCTGTCTCCCCCGTACACATGCAGCCTCGCTGCGGTTCGTACTTACGTTAAACCTGAAATACTCAGCCGCCGGCATAGTGTGGCTGACAAACTTACAAACGTCCATACAGTCAAAGAAACACACAAACGTCCAGAATCCAAAGATGCCGATCGAGTTCACGCATCAGATCGTTCGTCCAACATGTCAAACATGAAGACACGGTTTGATCGTACTACAAAGCAAGCAGCTGACAACCGTTGCCACTCCACATCCAGTTTCCAGCGCTCGATCGCCATGGCCGCACCCGCGCCCCAGGTGCTGGCCTTGCCCTTCCCTGCGCAAGGCCATGTCATCCCTCTCATGGAGCTGTCCCACCGCCTTGTGGAGCACGGCCTCAAGGTCACCTTCGTCAACACGCAGCACAACCACGACCTCATCCTTGGCTCCCTCAACGTCTCCAAGCCCAACTCTCAGGACGGAATTAGCAGCCTCGGAGGGGTCGACATGGTGTCCCTACCGGACGGGCTGGCCGACGGCGAGGACCGCAAGGACCTCGCCCGGCTCGCCGAGTCCTTCTCGGAGGTCATGCCCGGCGAGCTCGAGAAGCTGATCGCAAGGCTGTCCGAATCCGGTGCATGCAATTACAAGCGAGTTAATTACACGATAGTACCACAATTGGGGCCGTGGTGGCGAATTGGTACTCGTTTTGAAATTTTTACGTGTCAGTACCACGTTTGGACCGAACCGTTGCAAATCGGGCTAAACTTCGTATTTGTACGTATTGACGCTGGAACTAACCGCCCGGGCCCGCGCGTCAGACGCCACGCTGGCGAATCGGCACTCGCCCGCTCGCTCAATAGGTGTGGTCCGGCTCGAACCGGACCGGCCCGTGCTCCACTCTGTTCCTCCTCGCTCCTGCCTCCCTCCTTGCTCCTCTCTCGTCGCCCTCGTCACCGCCGGCAGCTTTGCCGGAGCGGAGCGCCGCCGCCCGCCATGGTTTTCGAAGACGAAAGCAGTGAGGACACGTCCAGCCTGCCGTACATGCACTCGACCTCATCCACGGACGGGCTTAACCAGGTGATTTTCCTTGAGCTAGGTCTAGGGTTAGGGTTTCAGATTTGGGGCTTTTTGATTTGGTTGATTTCGCTGGGTTTTGATTTGGGCATTTTGATTGTACGAGCTTCGGCAGGTCCCTTTCAGCGTTGAAGATCCAGATTACCAGGGGCTTGAGCTGGAAACGATGTCGCCATGTGAGAAGCACGGCAAGGCATCTGAGAGGCTTGTCGCATTTGAAGGAATAGACACAGGGAGAAGGTTCCTAGCATGTGCAGAGCCGGTATGAATTCTATGCTGATAGTGGGATATTATATATAGGTTGATAGTGTCATATTATTGTTGGTTTGACAGTGCCACATTGAACATGAGTGAACATGAGTACAAGGCCTGATTATTAAGGGCATATTCATATATAGGTTGATAGTGTCATATTATTGTTGGTTTGACAGTATCTAGGTGGATAGTATGTACTGCATATGCTTTGGCAGTTCACCAAATTTGCAGTTAGAGATTGCTCTCTCTTGTTTTGAAGCGATTAGCAAAATCTAGTTCAAAGTTGTAGCTGAGTGGTGCTGTAATTTGTCATGCTGTTATTTAGTGGGTAGGTACATCTCAATTACTAGTGTAGCTTAGTGGTGCTATTATTACCAATGTACAGTGTTATTGCTTTGCACTAGTTATTTACCTGTGCTTCTGAAGTAACATGTTTATTTTTTTTTATCTTTTTGCCTTTTTGCAGGAAGGGCAGAATTGTGGGTTTGTTGAATGGGTTGATCACCAGTGGCCCCCAACAATGCAAAATGCATTGTTGAAGCTGTGGGCCATGGTTGAAGATAGCAAGAGTGCTAGGGTGAATGATAATCTTGAAAGTTCTTTCACTATCCACCATCTGACAGAAGAGAAGAACAAGCTGGAGGCCAACTATGACAAGTTAGTCCAAGATGTGCATGAACTTATGAGCTTCCAGGAGGACAGGGTGGTGGATTTAAGATATCTGCAGGATAACCTTACATATCAGCAGCAATGCAGAAGTGAACTGCTGGCTGATATGAAGGCACAGATGGCAAAGAAAGATGCAGAGTTTGAGAAGCTTAAGCAGAATTATGAAGTGCTACTGAACCTGACAAGAGCACAAGCAACAGTCATCCAGAACTTGAAGTTGAAGCATATTAAAGACAAGTAATTGTTTAGTGAAGATAAGATGAACTTGGAGTTGAAGAATGCAGAGCTCACAAAGTCTGAGGAGAAGCTCACCCAAGAGAAGCTAGAGTTGAAGCTTCAGATTGCTGAGCTGATGAAGGCAGAGGAGAAGCTGAAGGAGAAGATCAAGGGGATCCAGGCCATCTTAGAGAAGTGAAGAAAATGAATATGAGACTAGTGGGTAATGCTGACCTTTTGGGCATGATGGTTGTGTAGTGTATGGCTCTATTAATTGTGAACTATGTCTGTGTATGTATGTAGTAGATATGCTTTTCATCCTTTTGTGAGAAAAGGATGAACTATGCATTTAAACTCAAACTCCACTATGTATTTGTGATGGACCTGCTGTGTACCCTATAATATGTTGAACTCCAGTAAGTATTGTGTGTTATGTTGGCTAGACTTGAAATGATGATATATCATGCATTAGAAGATGGATCAGATATTCTGTGCCATGAGATGTAGACTAAAAGTTATGATTTCTCTTGCAATAGGTTTTATATTTTTATATTAGATGATTATGTTAGCATTGGAAGACTATTTGATGGTTATGTTAGCACTGGAATATTATATGGTTATGTTATATCATGCATTGGAAGCCCATGTTGGTTAGGTTATGTTGGTTCCGTCGACCCCTAGCCACCGTAAACCATCATGGTTAGGTTAAGTTGGTTCCGTCGACCCCTAGCCACCATAAACCATAATGGTTAGCTTAAGGTGGTTCCGTCGACCCCGAGCCACCGTAAACCATCATGGTTAGGTTAAGTTGGTTCCGTCGACCCCTAAGCCACCATAAACCATAATGGTTAGCTTAAGGTGGTTCCGTCGACCCCGAGCCACCGTAAACCATCATGGTTAGGTTAAGTTGGTTCCGTCGACCCCGAGCCACCATAAACCATCATGGTTAGGTTAAGTTGGTTCCGTCGACCCCGAGCCACCATAAACCATCATGGTTAGGTTAAGTTGGTTCCGTCGACCCCGAGCCACCATAAACCATCATGGTTAGGTTAAGTTGGTTCCGTCGACCCCGAGCCACCATAAACCATCATGGTTAGGTTAAGTTGGTTCCGTCGACCCCGAGCCACCATAAACCATAATGGTTAGATTAAGGTGGTTCCGTCGACCCCGAGCCACCGTAAACCATCAAGTTATCCACCCAAGTGGCATCAATCCATCAACCATCAAGTTATCCCCAACAGAACCATCAAGATATCCATTGGCATCAGCAGAAGTTGCTTTAGTGGCATCAAACCCAAAAGAAAACACATTGTAGTGGCATCAAAGCAAAACAAAGCACAATGTATCATCAGCAACAGTTGCTGCAGTGGCATCAAACCAAAATAAATCACATTGTAGCAGCAGCACAAGTTACTGCAGTGGCATCAAACCAAAATAAAGCACATTGTAGCAGGAATACAAGACATTGTAGTGGCATCAAACCAAAAGATAACATGCCACATTGTAGCAGGTGCACATTGTAGAATCAACAGAAGTTTGCATCACCTTCTGCCACCTCTACTAGCATTGAACCAGGCCATCCATCCAGTGTGTGTGCCATCAGTTGGTGGAGGAGCACTAGAAGTTGAGGCACCATACTGCCTTGGGGCAGAGAAAGGCCTTGAAGAATTTGCACCTCTCCCAGCAGAAGATTGAGCACTAGAAGATGCTCTTCGAGATCCTCTTCCACCACCAGCCCTTCTTCCTGCACCTCTACCAGCACCACTTCCACCACCTCTACCAGCAGCACTTCCAGTTCTTCCTCCTGGTGTTGGAGCAGGAGCCCTAGTTGTTGCAGGTGGAGCAGCTCTTGGTGTTGGTGTAGGAGCTTTAGGTGTTGGTGTAGGAGCCCTAGTTGTTGGTGCAGGAGATCTAGTTGTTGGCTTGGAAAACAATTCAAAGGAAACACAGTTAATAATACTACAAATAAGAAAGGTAATTTACAGAAACATCAAAATGAAGAACTAGTACAAAGGGGCTTACCACATGTTTGTTCTTTCTTAAGGCCAACTCAGGTTTCAACTGTTTAAGGCAGTTTGTGTATTTATGCCCTTGTAATCCACAATTGCTACAAGTTATTGTCCCCATTCTTGAGGTGGACTTTGGCTTTGGGACTTCAAATTTTCCCTTTATTCTCTTCTCTTTCCTTCTTCCTTTCTTCACTTTAAATGCTGGTGGTTCTATGTCTGGACCTGGGGTCTTTGTCCAGTCATGCTCACCAGGGACAGGATATATCATTGGTTCATATGCTGCCAAATAATATGGTTTCTTGAAGAATTTGCTTACAAAGTCCTCTGGAAACCTTTTTGCCTTGTTGATTGCTGAGATGGCATGGTTACATGGGATGCCACTGAGGTCCCAATTTCTGCAACCACAGGTTTCAACTTCCAAATTGACAGCATGTGTTTGCTCACCACTAGTTACTTGCCACAAGTTAACACCTGCTTGAATGGGTTTGCAGTACCTGGCCCTTTCCTTTTCAATCTCCAACTTCTCACTGTAATGTGGTGTGATCTCCCATCTAGCTTCCCTTCCACTCTCTCTATTCCTGTGCCACCTAACCATCTGCTTATCCTTTATGCCATCACACATAGTTCTTATTGGTTTTTTCCTATGATCTAGGATGTACTTGTTAAACACCTCTGACAAATTGTTGACAACCAAGTCAGTCTTGCTATTTGTGTCAAATGCATGCCTAGCCCATGTTTTCTTGGGTATTGCACTAAGCCACTGCCAAGCTTCCACACTCTCAGCTTTGAGATCATCCATTGCTTTATTAAATTTGTGTTCATTATATGCATAACTGGCATTATCCATGCACTTCTTAAGGTCCTCCCCCCTAAAGCCAGCATTCTGGAAGTTTGCATATATGTGTCTTAAGCAGAATCTTTGATGACTGTTAGGAAAAACTCTATTCACTGCATATAATAGCCCCTGGTGCACACAATTTAAACAGCTAAGCTACTGTCTAATACACATGTAAACACATATTTAGCAGGCAAAGCAAGGTGGATAAACATACCTTCTGTCTGTCTGACATTATAGTATATGGACCATACTGTCCAACTTCTCCTCCAAGACAAATCTTCAGTTGGTGTAGAAACCAGCACCAGTTTGCTTTGTCCTCTTGTCCAACAATGCCAAATGCCAGTGGGTATATGTTGTTATTGCCATCTCTACCAGTGGCAGCAAGGATTTGTGCACCAGTGGTCAGCTTGATAAAACATCCATCAATACCTAAAACAGGAAGTAAACATAACATGTCAAATGCATTTATATGTGCAACCTATTGAAACTAACAACATCAAAGTAGTGTACAAGATAAAATGAACTAACCAATGAATGGTCTACAGCCCTGTAGAAATCCCTCCCTTGCTCCATTGATGCAGTAAAACATGGCATGGAATCTTGGTCCTGGATGTGGGATTTTTTCAGTGGCTGTTGGAGTTACAGTGGTGACTATAACTCTACTCCCAGGGTTTGTATCCATCACAGTCTGAGCATAGTCTCTCAGCCTTGGGTATTGCTTCCTATGATCTCCCAACACAGCCTCAACAGCTAAGTTTTTTGCCCTATATGCCATAGCCTTGGGCACATCCACACCATACTTTTCCATGCAGGCATCAATAAGTGTATGTATGCTAGTACTAACATCAGATCTGAATAGTGGCTCATATTGCTTTGCAAGCCACTTTGCACTTACCCTGCTTGTTTCAGTAGAACTAGGGCAGGTGTGTTGTATCCTCATCTTCTTAATTACAAAAGTGTTTTCCCCTTTTATAACAGCTGCCACAATGCAGAACTTACAATGTTCATTCTTGCAATGCACAATGATCCTCTGATCTGAGTTCCTGTGATACTTGAAGTCTCTGCACTGAGTGATGTGCAAGCTCAACAGAGCATCTCTGAATTGATGTTGATCTTTGAAGCACATATGCAGTTTTAGTTGTTGGTGTGGTTGTTCCAAATCCTCATTGTACCATACTCTAGCTGGCCTCTTCTTTGCCCTACTCTTCCTTTTTTGAGGTAGCACAAATGCTAGTGGCTCAAACCCATCATCTTCACTGTCCTTCAATAAACTATCATCTTCTTCATCTGATGATGGTTTCCAATCAGGTTGCACTTCTTCTAAAACACTGGAATGTGACCTTGTTGTTGGCCCCCTCCTTACTTGCAACTTCTGCTTCTTCTTTGCTGGCACATATATTTTTTCCTCCTCTTCTGGAACAATAGGGTCATCATCCTCCAACTCAAATAATTCCTCTACCTCTGTGTCACCCTCATAATGCACTTGTTCTTCATCCTCTAATTCTTCTTCTGATTCTTCATCCTCTGTTTCTTCCTCATGTTGCTCTTGTACTTCTTCCTCTCTCTGTCTATTTTCCTCTTCCATCTCCATGTCTTCAGCATCATGCATTTCCTCATTATAGTTAGGCCTTAAATCCCCCATGTCACTATCATACTGCCCTTCAGATCCTTCAGATGAACATGCATAACTGCCATCATAGCCAACTTGTTCTTCTTCCACAACTTCTTTTAACTTGGGATTTAGAACACTCCTGCTCTCTTGTGTTAAAACAGCAGGGCCTACAGCTGCAATATAACTGCTACTCTGACCTTCATAAGCAACACCTTGCTGATCAACAGCATAAATAGGAGGATCGGCAAGATCAAAAACAACAGGCTCAGAATATTCAGTTATATCTAAATTTTGCTTCCGTACAAAACCCTTCTGTGGTACACTGACAGCTGGTGGACAAGCCCTAAATAGCAAATTAAGCATCAAACTCTCCTCATTCTGCCTCTTGATCAACTGTAGTTTAACATTACTATCAACCAATTCCAAGCCCTGCTCTCCTGGGGTCTCCATGTAAAACATCAGTGAATCATCAATACCGAAGCCTTGGGTTTCCATCAATGCAACCATATTTAGATATGTCACATCTGAAGAGCTTAATTTCCTCTCTAACAGATCATTATTGTCAAAATGGATCCTAACATTCCATATGTCTTCATATAAACTACAATTCACATGCAATTTGCCTAATCAGTACACTATAACCCTAATTAGCAAATAAATGAGAAGAAGAAAAAGAGGCAGAAACAGAAACTTACAGGACGCCGCCGAGCCCGTGGGTCAGCTCATGGCTATTGCTAGGGTTCGCCACCCATTGCTTTGCCAGCCGTACCCGCTGCTCCATGGACAGCGCGGGCTCAATGAACTCGTCGTTGTCGCTGGAGTACTCAGAGCTCGAGTAGCCATCGCCGCCCTCGATTGGAGATCTCCCCTCGATTCCTCCTGCCGCGCCGATGCCGAAGAGGGGAAGGTTTGCGCCGCCGCCATCGCCGTCGCCGCCACCGCCGCTGCCGCCACCACCGCCCGGGGGCGCCGCCGCCATCGCCGTACGCGCAGGGAGCTAGGGTTCGTCGACGAACAGAGACGGCGACGAGGAACAGAGTGGAGCACGGGCCGGACCGCACCTATTGAGCGAGCGGGCGAGTGCCAATTCGCCAGCGTGGCATCTGACGCGCGGGCCCGGGCGGTCAGTTCCAGCGTCAATACGTACAAATACGAAGTTTAGCCCGATTTGCAACGGTTCGGTCCAAACGTGGTACTGACACGTAAAAATTTTCAAAACTGGTACCAGTTCGTCACCACGGCCCCAATTGTGGTACTATCGTGTAATTAACTCATTACAAGCTGACGTGGATCATCGCCGACGCGAGCATGGCGTGGGCGTTTCCCGTGGCGAAGCGGCTCGGCCTCCGGGTCGCCGCCTTCAACCCTCTCTCGGTGGCCATGTTCGCCACGAGGATCCGCATCCCCGAGCTGATAAGGGACGGCATCGTCGACGAGAAAGGCCTTCCGAAGCAGCGCGGCACCTTTCGGTTGGCCCCAGGGATGCCGCCCATGGACACCACGGAGCTCTCGTGGAACCGCGCCGGCGGCCCCGAAGGCCAGCCGTTCATACTGGACTTCATCCTCCGGAACAACGCGGCCACCCGCCTCGCCGAGGCGGTCGTCACCAACTCCGTCCAAGAGCTCGAGCCGGGAGCCATGGCGCTCTTCCCCGACGTCCTCACCGTGGGCCCGCTCCTCTCCGCCTCCCAAGACAAGCCGGTCGCCAGCTTCTGGGACGAGGACGCCACCTGCGCGGCTTGGCTCGACGCGCAGCCCGCCGGCTCCATCGTGTACGTGGCGTTCGGCAGCTTCGCCATCTTCGACCGGGCGCAGCTCGTGGAGCTGGCCGAGGCGCTGGCGCTGACCTCCCGGCCCTTCCTGTGGGTGGTGAGGCCGGACTCCGCGAGCGAGGAGTGGGTCGAGGACCTCCGGCGCCGCGCCGGGGCGCGCGGCCGCGTGGTGGGCTGGTGCCCCCAGCAGCTGGTGCTGGCGCACCCGTCGACGGCGTGCTTCCTGTCGCACTGCGGATGGAACTCGACGCTGGAAGGTCTGGTCAACGGCCTGCCGTTCCTGTGCTGGCCCTACTTCACCGACCAGTTCCTCGACCGGGGATACATCTGCGACGTGTGGCGGACGGGGCTGCAGGTGCCCGGCGAGATGACGGCGGGGACGCTCGTGGGGAGAGAGGTGATACGGGGCAAGGTGGAGGAGCTGCTCGGCGACGCGGAGATCAAGGCCAGGACGCTCGCGCTGAGGGACGTTGGCACGTTGCTCGCCGGGCCGTCGCAGACGGCGGATCGTCGCGCCGGAATCTCGCACGGTTCGTGGACCTCGTCCGAGGATCACCGAGCTAGCTTGCTACTCCCTAGTAGAACGCCAATAATATGCCAAGTCTGACGGAGCGATGAGAATGACATCGTGCAAACTCAAACTTAAAAATGTCTTCAACTTCAAACGGTGGCTAGCTGCGCATCCCATTTACCATCCATCTTGACCGTGTACTTTACCTCGACGAGAGTTTCTAAATTCCTAAATCCTAAAAAGTGGTCGAGTGCCACCTTGTCTTACACAGCACTCGATCTCGTGCGCCGTCCGATCTAGATCCAGCGGTCGCGCGCGGTTCAAGCGAAACAGCTGGAAACCGCCGCCGTTCTAATCGATGCGCGCGCCAGGTGTCCCCTGGTCGTGGCGTCGTGGGCGAGACCCGTTGGGTGTTCTGTGCGGTTTCGGTTTCGTCTCGTCTCTCCACTCGCCCAATCCCCCCCCCATTCGAAACTGCTCCCGAGCGAGCGCAGCGGAGCGGATCCCCTTCCAATCCCCCATTCTTCCCCCAAATCCGGCGGTCGAGACCCGAGAGCAGCCGACGGCGTGGCGGCGATTCGGTGGTAGCGTGCCGCCGAAGTGAGGGAGGGACAACGGGGGCGCGGCGCGAAGGAAGGCGGTGCAGCGGCGGAGACGCGACCGAGGAGGGACGACGCGCTGCACGCCGCGGCGAAGGACCAGTACCGGAGACGCGGCAGAGGAGAAACGGCGAGCGCGGCCGTTGTTCTGTTGGCGCAGAAGGGCAAAATCGCGGCGAATCCCCGGTATGTCCGTAGATCTCTTCCGGTCATGCGCGTTTAGGTTGTCCAAATCGACGCGCTCTGCTGCTCCGCCGCGAACAGAGGAGGGAACGGCGCGCGTGCGGCCGTCGTGCGGTTGTTGCAGAAGTGCCGAATCGCGGGGGGTCGATGCGCTCCTCCACGGTTGAATAAGTTGACGAAATCGAGCAGCAGGTTGTAGAATCGATGGAGAACTCGTTAGTTTGGAGAATAATGCTTATCCCATGTCAATGTTGCCATTGTTTTGTGAGTGACTTGCCTGTTATGGTTTATGTGTTGCCTGCTGCAGGTGGTTCATGTGTTTTGATTTAGTGCAGGACAGTAAATGCCTCTCCCATGTCAGTGTTGCCCTTGTTTTTTTTAGTGTCCTGCCTGATACGGTTCATGTGTTGCGTGCGAATTTAGTGCAGGACAGTAATGTCTCTCCCATGTCAATGTTGCCCTTGTCTTTGTGAGTGTCTTGCCTGATATGGCTCATGTGTTGCCTGTGAAGGTGTTTCCAGAGTGTGTTTTTTGATTTAGCACAGGACAGTAATGATTTAGCAATGGAAAATGTACATGTGATTGTTTTGTGTGTGTGTGAGGTAGGAAGTAAATCAGTAGAGGGAGGTTAATAGGGCTATTTTGTAGGACAGTTTTAAGCATTCTCACAAGAATTCATTCTGTGATTTTTTGTTCTAGGGCACCTTGATATGTTTTAGGAAATGTAGAGGGAGGGTAATAGGGTACAACAAATCAGATAGTTGTAATATAGTGAAAATCAGATAGTTTACAACAAATGAAACTATGCTATAGATTCATGTTGTTGAAATATTTTTGTGTATTAGGTTCGTGTGATGTCGTTCGACGCTCGTGTTTGTTTTTGAATGTGTTGTAGATATGTATGTCAGTTTTTCGCTTTTAAGTTTTGTGACTGAGTTGTCAGTCTTTTTTGCTGGAGTTTTGCTAGTCAGTTGCCCGAATTGCTCGTTGCCTAGTGTGCCTGCCTATGAAGTTTTTGTTAGACAGTTGCCCTAACATGCCCTCAACCGTTTTTTGCCTACTGTCTTTTGTGTAATGCCTGTGTTTTTGCTCAAGCTTTCTCAGCCATTTGCCTGAAATGCCAACATGTGTTGCCTAGCAGCAGATATTAGATGGCTGGGGCAAGTCATAAGTCAAAACAGGATGTACCTGCTGGATCAAGCCACGACGACCCTGCATCTCACGGGGACGAAGAGCATCAAACACAGGTGTGCACATGCTCAGGAGTTTTTATGTTCTTCATGTACATAACATATTTTATTTTCCATTTTTTATTTATTTTATTGTGGTTTCTATCTTCCAGCCACGGAGCAGTGCACCAATATCTGGGTACAAGCGTACGAGAACTAATGCAGCTGCTGTAAGGGGGAAGCGCCCTGATGATATCATTAGCAACGACAATAGCAACGAGAGCCAAGCTGCAGATGCTGGGAATAAAAATGGAGGATGTGCAGACGTCGACCAACCTCCAAAAGCAAAACGCCAGAAGACGGGAGGAACTGAGGTATTTTTGCATAGTTGCCTCAGTTTCACTCAGCAGTTGCCCATCATGATGCATAAGTTGCCTATGCTAATCTCTTTTTTCTGTTTTTTCCTTATGTGCTATAGGGTCGTAGGAACAGGGCATCTCCTGCAAGGCTCTTCAAGTTGAACAAGGACTTGGTCCCTGACCAAAAGGGTGCCATCATCAGAAAAGAATTTGGCGGCATTCTGGACCTTGCGGCGAGTAGCATGCCTGGAGATCTTAGCCAGTGGATAATGAAGCATTACGATCCGAAGATTTCGTAGATAGTCATTCCAGAAAGGGGGAAGATTCCTGTAGATGCCGCTAGTGTCCGTAGGATATGGGGTTTGCCCAACAGGGGCAGGAAGGTGTGCTTCGAGAATCGGCCTGAAATCACAAAGGCAATGTACAGTATTTACAACATCACATCGAAGAACTCCCCAACCCTGACAGAATGGTGCAAGATGATAGTAGACATGGGAGGATCTCATGATGATGACTTTGTCCGCGCTTGGCTAGCTCTTGTTTTTCGTGCTTCCTTGCCCCTTCAACTAGTTTGAGCATTTCCCCAAAGAGTTTCCCGGCGGTCATGGATGTTGAGGGAATAACGGAAACCAACATATGCCAGTTTGTTGTTGATCAATTAAAGCTTGCGTTCACTTCATGGCGTGCTAACAAGAAGGCTGTTTGTTGTTGTGTTTTCCACCTTGTTGTAAGTGCTTCAAGCTGTTTTTTAAAGCATCAATTGTTTACTTATCTTTTTCTTTTTCTTTTTTTACAATCATTAGGTAACTTAACCATTTCTGTTCTTTTTTCATTGTCTATACACAGCTGTTGTACCTAGACTCTTTGGATGTCGATGAGCCAATCCCCAACTTGGTACCAAGGGTTTCTGTCTGGAATTCAAATTTAATCTCCAGAGTTATCAAGAAGGACAGGAAGGCACTAGGAGAATATGGCCATTTGCGGGTAACGCAATTTCTCTGTTTTAGGATATATATATTTTATTGTCATATTGTTTTTAGGCAGCACTACAATTTTTTTTAGAGTAGGCAATTCACTTTGAAAGAGCATGCAAGGTAATGTACCTTTTTGGGCAAGTGCCATACATATATTTCAAGTAGGTCCAAGTAGTTATCAGACCTTTTCATTTGCCATGCACACAGTTGGATCATGTTCATAGGAAGGATTTGTGGGGTTGTTGTATTCTAACAGTAGCTGCTGGAGTACATCTTTTTTTAGCTCTTTTTTTTTGTCTGTGCAATTCACATGTTGAAAAGTAGCAAATTTATACATCCACCCAAGCAACTTATGTTCTGAAAACTAGCAACTTATTCAAACTAGTTCTTCATTTTTGTTCATTACAGTATCCACTAATAGTAGGCAACAGGGGGGTGGGGAGGGGGGGAAGTGCCATAATGGTTGCAGGAATTTAAAGACTATTTAGTAGTACTGTTTTTCTTTCATTTCTCAGTTCTTTTTTTTTTGTTATGGGAGTGCTAGAATTGTTGTCACTCATACTTTTTTTTAATCTTCTTTTGCTATAAACTGCCAGCTCAAGACGGAGTTTCCTCGGTGTGCGGATGATAGCTTGTTTGGCAGTATGGACCACATCACCAAATTTGTTGCCGCAAGATTGCCCGAGTCATATGACAAATCAGTAAGTTATCGAGCACTGTTTTTTTGCTCTCACTGTTGTTCCCCTTTTTATCTTTAATAGAAGATATGTACTTATCATGTTCTCTACCATCCACTTTCATGTTTTACAGAAGCAAAAGAAGCTCACAAGGTTGGTGCACGAAATGTGTTCCGTAATTTCTCATGCAGTGGGGAAGCTCGTGACTGGGGTGGGGAAGATAGATGATGATGAATGGGGGACAAAGGAGGCAGATCCTACTACTGCAGAGACAAGTAGGCGACAGTCTAACAGAAGGAGCAAGCGAGTACCAGCCAGAAGAGACAGCTTACCAAGTGAGGAGGAGTCGTTTAATTCAGACAGCGACGATAGCGAGGCAGCCGACAGTGAAAGCGAGGGAGATGGCAGAGATAAAAGTAGTGATGAAAGCGACAGCGATGAAAGTTCAGACAGCGATGATGGTCATGATGGATCAAGTGGACTTCAGGGGAAATCAAGTAACCAGGGAGCACTGGCCCTCACGGTTGACACGGGGACGGAAGACGGAACTGAGAGGAACAAGGACAATGATGATGAAGAAGAAGAAGAGGATGATGAAAAAGAAGATGGTGAAGGAAAGGAGGACGATGACGATGAAGAAGGCGATGGGGATGGCAAAGACAAGGAATACGATGGGTAAGGGAAGCAGGATGAAGATGATGAAGATGACAGCGGAGGTGGCAACGGTGGTTCAGGCAGCAATGGTGGCTCCGATCGGGACGAGGATCCCGCAGCTGAGCAGTCAGGCAGCGATGATGATGAACAATGCACGCTGCAATTTCTGATTCAAAAGAAGAAGGACAGAAAGGCAAAAGGATTGGATGAGGCAGATAGCATCTGTACGAAAGACCTTGTGTTGACAGAATTCAAAACTGCTGTTTCCCAAGAACCACGTTTCCCTTTTTTTGAAGTGAAAGAAATGTGGGATATTGATGACATAACCATGGCAACCGAAGCGAAGAGGATGTTCGAAGAGTTGCTTAGGGGGGAAGACTTGGATTTGGGCTTCACATTCAACCCCAAGGAAATATCCCCAAAGGCGACTCGGCAGAAAATAATGAGACATTTTGGCGCCGCTCTAAATGAAGCTACAGAACAGAAGATTGCTTCTCGAAACCAACTACCACCACTCCCACCATCAAAGAAGATGAAGAAAACTGTCAGTTTCGTATTGGAGCCATCTGTGATGAACAAAACAGCAATGCATCCGCAAGCATATTGCACCGAAAATCCCGGTTATGGCCAAGGGGGAAAGCCAAGGCAGTCATCCATGAAAAAATATGGTCCTTCTCAGCAGCAACAACAAGCAAATTCTGAAACAAAAGAGGCAATTCATGGTGGATCCAAAGTTCAACAAGTAAAGAGTACAACATCAAGGTCAACAAGCAAAGTTGGAGATGAGGCAGTACCTACAGGAGTAGATCCAAAGCTTTCGGGTATTTTTCATTCCCAATGTCAAGCAAGTGGATCACATATTCTGGCAACTCAGTCCAAGGAGGGAGCAAGACAAGCTGCTTTTCAGGCAAGTTCTGCAGAGGAAACACTGGACCCCACAAAAGCAAGGCCAACACAACTAAAGGAGGGACCCACAGTGCTAGTAAGCACAGGAAACCACAGCAGAGCACAACCACTAGTTGACTTAAATGTTCAAGTGCCTCCCCCGTCTCGGGGGAATGTGACGCAGTCAGCAAATGGTATGCAGAGGGCCAAGGTGCAAGACTTGAAGGCATCACCTGAGGCTCGATCATTAAATCATGCAGGACACAAAAAGGAGAAAGAGAACATCCCTCCTGTCCTATGTACGGAGATCAATAGGATACAACACCTGCCTGAAGGTGTAACCATGGGAAAAAGTCCGGAACAAAAGTTGCTAAGAGCCATAGGGAAATTGCCTGTCTGCCAAACTGTACTCGCCCAACCTGAGGCCACTAGTGCTCCAGAAGTAGTAACAATTGGAAAAAGCCCGGAACAAAAGTTGCCAGTACCCCTAGGGAAATTGCCTGTCTGCTCAACTGTACTTGCCCAACCTGAGGCCACAAGTGTTCCACAAGCAGTAGAAGCAACTGGCCAGGGGAACACTTACCATTTGTCTAATGTGGAGGAGCAGTACCATGAATTCATGTGTGTTAATGGGAAGGCAACCAATGCACTAGAAATCAATGTTCTAGCTGTGAGTGAGCTACTTGCAAGGTGTGTTGATCCAAACAGCAAGAATGCCCAATCCAACTCCACAAATCACAGCTTAGCAAATGAAGATAAACAACATTTTGAGCAAAGGGACACTGAAAGATCTAATGATTTTTTCAAAGAGTACTGCCCAGCACCAAGTTTCGATCTAGGCATAGATGATTTGCTCACAAGATCTGGAGACAACAAAGCACATGAACATGTTGGGTCAAGCACATTTGCAGAGCATGAGTTCAAGGAACTCCCAGCACATAATCAGCCAATCATTGATATAACCGGGGATGATTATCTGTTGGACGTTGAAGGCATTGACCCGTGTGTGCAAGCAGAAGGAAATGTGTAACAAACACCTGAAAAAAGTTCTAACCAAGGAGAAGTGGGGTCAGGCAGCAAGATTTACAGCAGTAGTAGCTCAGGAGAGATGCATCCACATCAATTCGAGAGAAGGATTATCAAGCCACCTCCATGCAAGAGGTCACCATTTATTGACTATAATGAGAAGAAAGTCTACATGCCCAAACCCGAAGCAAATAGAATGTATGCATCAGTTATTTTGCATGGAAGAATTAATGAAGAAGAATCACCAGATGTGGATACCAGGTATGACAGTATATTTTTTGTCAGCTTCTTGCACAATGCACTTTCCCCAGGCAAGGTCTATCATGTTTATCCAGGCAATTCAAACTGTATTTACCAGCAATCCACTTATGGAATCAGGCAACTTGTCTAAGTGTGAATTTTTTTTTTGAAACAGTCTCTCCTTGACATGACCATGCCCATATGTTTTTCATAAGTTGAAATGGTGGTAGGCAAATTACAGAAGGATTTTTTGTGAGCTGAAAATCCTTCTGTAATTGAATATGCCTCTCTCTTTTTCATGCAGCCTAAGGGTAATTGAATATGGCAAGTACTTTGTCACTGTCAGGGAGCTCGCAAACTCAATGAAGAAGGGAGGTTTTGTCGTGAGCCATGTAATGGAAGTTGGTATAGAGAGTATAATGATGAACTTGCCACCAGAATCAAAGAAGCTCGTGATGCCAGTGAGGTTCTCGGTAAGAAAACACGAAGCAACTAACAGTGTAGTTTTGCGTTTCTTTCTTTTTCTTTTTTCATAAAAGGTCATGGTCATGTCTATATTCTTCTTTTTACACCAGGTTCAGATGCAAAATATGGAATTGAACGGCCAGGAGCTCATTTCCCGGTTCAAGAAGTCGAATCGCTTGGACCGTAAAGACATGGTAAGTCAATTGTTTCTTTTTACTTTTTACCAATGCATTATATATGACTTTTTATGCTAAAACTTTTGCCCATGAAATTGCTTTCTGTGACAAGTTGCTTACATATGTCCATAACTTGCCTGTGCATTCTTAGATGGTTGCTTACATAAGTACATAACATTGCCTATGCATCTTTCTGTTTTCTTGGCAAATTACTCACACAAGTACCAAACTTGCATGTGCATGTACGCTTCTTCAGTCCATGTCGTTTTTTTGTGAGAGCACAACAGAAAAAGTTGCTTGATTCCAGCTTCTAGTATTTTATTTTTTTATACTAACCCCATTTTGTTTTTTTTCTAACAGATTATGTTCCCAGTTTTAGAGAACATTGACAAGACAAAGCCTAAAACAGGCAATCATTACTGGATTTTTAACGTGAACATAAGGGATCGACGTTTCGAAGCTCTTGATTCTTGGAGGACGCTAAAAAACAAGTCTCTAGATGTTTGCGCTAGGAAAATGGTTGCAAGTTTCCGGTGTCTATGGGAAGAGCATTACGCCAGTTCTCGTGTCTCGCTGGATGACTTTGGGCTTACCAACATCGACGTTCCAAAACAGAACAATGAGTAAGCAACCACTTCTTTTCACATATTAACTATGGTTTTGTTTAGTTTTTTACAAGTGACATAGAGGAAGCTAGCTACTACATAGAAGAAGCTAGCTAACTAGAAAAGTTCTTTTTTTCAATTTTTTGTTTAGGTTCGACTGTGGTGTTTTTGCTCTGACGATAGCAAATGGATGGGAGGCAAGGGTTGTTCCAAATTTCACAGCGGAGGATATTCCAAGCATAAGGAAACAGTTGACTAACGCGTGGGTTGACAACGCCAACAACAAGGCTCCATGGAAAAGCATACTCAAGTTAGCATAGGTCAGTTTTTTCCCCTCACGCACACTACATCCCATGTAAATTCATGTGTTCTTTTCTTTTGCTCCTTTTATGAACTTTTGGAGTGCCGGTGGGGGAGGGGAGGGGAGGGGAGTTGCCTGCATAAGATCTTGGAGCAGGCAACTCAATTGCATAAACATGCAATTTAAGCTTTACCACGAGGCAAGTTGTTCAGAATAACCCATAAAAGACAAATAATATGATCATTACATAACCAGGGAATTGTTGCATTTTTAGCATTGCAGAATCTTGTGTATGTAAGTTTTTCGACCATTATGAGGAGATCAAGGGTGTCTACGGGGCAATTCAAAGCACACAAATAGGCAACTCAAAACTTATAACCAGGCAACTAAAACTCTAGTGTGAGGCAAGTTAGCCAGAAGAAACTGTAAACCAGAAAATAATAGTTTAGGATGTTCAAACATACAGACCCACAAATAGTTTAATTTGTCAATTTCATTCGACACATCTTTTCAGCCATCTGGTCATTGTTTGACCATTACACCAATCTGGTCGGGCAGCTTCCACCATTGTGGTTAACAGAACCACAATAGCTGCACTTGTTCTTTCTCTTCAGATGCAGCTCAAGTGCTGATTGAATTCTTTTTGACTTTGCCCTCCCTTTTGTTGTTGATTTTGGAGGGTCTCTAGGAAGTACAGGGCCAAGTGTGGTACTAGGTCTTCCAAACTGTGGTTCAACCATCGTAGTACCTTGTGCGGCAGCAACAGCTGCATGTAGAGATGTCGTACTGAGCGGCTGGTGCGCATGTCCACCAGGAGCTTGCACAATAGGAGATGGAATTGCATTGTCGTTTTCTTCTTGTGTAGTTGAAGAACCTGGGTGCTGTCCATACCTGCCATCAACTGTTGATGATGATGCAGGCGATGGTGCCAGTCCAGGAATAGCCACATAGGTTGTGTTTGCCGCGGCAGGCCCCCGTGGTGGTTGTACAGCCCCCATAGTTTGTGGTGCAGGCCAAATTGCTGGTGTAGGACCCACAGGAGGTCGCGCAGGACCTCTTGCTAGTGCTGTATGCATCAAAAGTTGTGGCGCAGCTCCTCTTAGCGCTTGCATAGGCCTTGTCATTGAAAGGTGCGGTGCTGCTCCACTGTTTAGTGGCACATATCCTGACAGTTGCTGTACAGGCCAGCAGCTTTGTGCGGGAGGGCTCCTGGGTAGTGGTACAGTCCCACTGTGCATCACTGCAGCCCTGAACGCTGTTTGTTGGTGTCCATCCTCACTCATAGAGTTGCCAGCTAGTTTTGGTGCCTTTTTTCTCTGCGGTGCAGAACTAGGTCGCTGCTGCATAGGTCGAGAAGAGGTTTGTGCAAGTTCCCTAGGACGCACCGCCGGGTCACTAGTTGCCTGAGTGTTACTCGGCGGTGGCGCAGTAGTATGTTGTTGTTGTCTAGATCCAGGACGCACCGCAGGCCCTTCAGGACGCACCGCAGGGCCAGCAGTCGCCTGAGAGTTACTTAGCTGTGGCGCAGAACCTCCAGCTGATGGTGGCGCAGAACCACTAGAGGGCCCACTTCTTGGTGCTGCTGTTTTCTTCTTCTTTGACATGTTGAGATTTTTGATTTCATGACGCGCACCATGCATATGTTTTTTTACAATATCCGTTGCAGCATCCGATGCACTAGCAACCCGGGCAAGACTACCAAAATCCATCATCAAATGTGCATGCCTGAGTTCCTTCTTCGACTGTGGTGGCATCTCATCAGGTTGGTCTTCGACAGCAGGGGGTGCGTTGGGGATTGCCATAGGTGTCCATCTTCTAAGTATGTACTGCGCTGGGATTTCATCAACACCAAGTTGGTTGAAAACTTTCAAGATATGGCAGCAAAGCATGCCGTCCCTCTGAATCTTGCAGCAGTCACACCTGTAGTCTCCAGCACTAGCTTCGACCGTGACAAAATAGCCCCTAGAACCATATTTGGCAACCCACTCTTGATTGGGGTAAACCTCATACAAGTTTTCACCATGTGGTCGCACATTGTACCTTGTAGTCAACTGAAACTCATCACGAAACTTCTCGTACAAGTCCCTAGTATATGATCTATACGCCTTCTTCTCTATTGGGTAAGATGACCACATTTCAGTCTGTAAATGTGATGTCCTGTAGTCCTTTGAACCCTCCCGTACTAGTATGTGTGTTTGGATTTTCTGATATTGCTTCACAAAGTTCAGAATTGACTTGTGTGGGTTCACATATCGTTTAAGGACAGCATTGAACCCCTCGCTGCGTTGAGTTGACTGCAAGAAAGGGAAGAATCGGTGCTTGAAGTAGCAGGGTACCCATGTCTCTCTGTACTTGTATAGATTCTCAAAGTGAGAGTCAGTCATAGCCTCATACTTCATCATCAGCTCAGTCCACCCTGCCTCAAATTCTTCCGGCGTCAAGCTAAAGTCAACACAGGTGTTGAAATCTTTGGATAAGCCAGGGTTTCGCCCCAGCAATGCTCCAAGCTTTTCTTGTGCCTTTTTCATAATATGCCAGCGGCAACAGCGGTGCATACTTGTAGGAAAGATCTTTTTAATCGATTGTGCCATTGCGATGTCTTGGTCGGTTATGATGTTGGTGGGTGCTACATTATGCATTGCCTCAAGGAAGGGTTCGAATAGCCAATCGAAGCTTGACGCCAACTCTTGCCTAACAAACCCACAGCCCAACATGAATGACTGCCCATGCCTGTTAATCCCAATGAATGGTGCAAAGGGCATGTTGTACATGTTAGTCATATATGTCGTGTCAAAGGAGATGCAATCATGATAAGATTCCACGTACGCCTTCCTTGCTGCACCATCGACCCAGAAAATATTCTCAACCCTGTCTTCCTCATCATATTTTATCTTGTAAAAAAAATCTGGATCCTCCCTCTGCTGATCTTTAAAGTAAGGAACTGTCTCTATCATATCCCCTTCTTTTGTATCATCCTTGTTCAAGAGCGTCTTGAGGTTTGTAATGTGTTTTGTGCTATAAGGTACAATGAGTTCTGTCCCATAGAAATCTGACATGATGTGCATCATACGACCTGTTGACAAGAAAGTCACAATGGTGGTCAATCCTTTATCCACACAAAAACAACGCCAAAAACAGCTTCTTTTTTTGTTTTCAGCAAGGCAACTCAAATGCAAAGCTTGGGCAATTCATGAAGCCATACAAGCAACTATAACCGTACGCCTCAGGCAACACATGAGCAAAATACACAAAACAAACCAGGGGGGTAACTATGCTTTAGTGAGCAAGTTTAGGTTCAACACCAAATTTATTTTATAAAAAAAAGTAGGCAAGTAGGAACTTTTGAATTGAGCAAGAAATATGTAAACATTAGGCAAGTCCAGCATCCAGAAACAAATTAGGCATTTTATCTCTTTTTGTACTGTTATAAGCAATTTAGTGTCAATATAAAGCAACTAAGGCATATGTTTGAAGCAAATTAGTGTCATGTTTCAAGCAAAATCAAGCAACTTGTTGATGGGCTAAGAAACAACAAAACTAGTAGGCATGTCCAAGTTCTTAAAGTTGGAAGATAGTGGGGGGAGGTGGGTGTGCTTCAAAACCTGTAGTCAAATTGCAGTTATGAAGGTGAGTAAGGAAGGCCCTTTCTTCTGGCGGTATCCCTTGGTGTGATCGCAAATACTTAGTCAAACATGGTTTGTCAATCAACGGATGGTTGTGTTCGCTAACAAAGTAGATCACCTCCCATCTGCCATCTATTACCTTCACAATCATCTTAGCTTTGCAACCAGTTTGTACAATTTTATCTCTTTTTCGTTTCTTGTTGCTTTTTTTGCCCTTACTATCATCATCAAGAAAGACAATAGCCTCATCTTCATTATCATCTTTTGCTTGTTCAACAATGTCATCTAGCACGGGAATCTTCTCTGCTCCTTCGTCATCAACATCAGGCTTTCGAAACTTGTTGCAAACAAACTGTTGTTTTATCAATTCCCCAGTCTTCATATCCTTCCTTGAACTATTCATTTTGATTGAAAACCCCATCTGCAAGGAATATGCATTGTAATACACCTTGGCATCTTCCAAAGTGTCGAATCTCATGCCCACGTAAGGCTCCTTGGGCTGTGACCAAGCTTCATCATCATTTTCAGCACCCAAACCATTACCAACAGTGCCACCGGTATCACCCGCAGCACCTGTGCCATCAAGGGTATGAGCATCACTACCAGCTGCTATAGCTGTAGGTACTTGTGTACTGCCCGGAGCACGCCCCCCATGACTGGACTGCTGATCCGTCTCCATTGCTTCTGTAGCCGCACCATCCAGTCTTTGTATGATAGGGGGATTAGGTGATTCCGCCACAAGTTCTGCATTTCCAGTAGCATGTTGTGTACAGTACAAAGGATCATCATTATTTTCAGCTGGTTCCTCATTTAGGTCAATCATCGCCAACCTGTGTTTATTTTATTGAGAATATGGGAAAAAGTAAAGCAAGTCAGCAGAGGGATGGAAGCAAGTAGCACAGTAAATTCAGGCAAGCCAATAGCACACCTGCCCCAAGCACACAAAAATAGCTCAATCATGTTCAACCTGTGCATTTTTTCAACCAGAAAAATTAAAGCATTTTTTTGTTGTTGAGGCAAGCTAGTACCACACTAACGCAAGCAAACAACTCAGCAACGCAAGCACACGAGATTCATAAGATAGCAATTGAACATTAAGGAGCCAATTCAATTTGCACCATCAGGCAACCCAAACCATATAATCAGGCAAGTCAAATATATATGTCAGGCAATATATTATTTTTTCAGGATATGCATGTTTTCATGTTTTGTATGAATCATGTTTTTGTGCACTTGGTCTTATTTTGTTTTTTCTTAAACGCAGGCAACAGTTGATTCCGGGGGAAGCAAGCATACTGCCATGGAAGTGCTACTTTGAATTGCATTCACAATGGATTTCACTCCCAAACCAGACAGATTAGAGGATGTTTAGTGTTAGGAAAAACTTAAGTCAGAATTATGGGCATGATTGCTCTTTTATGTTCAGACTACTCCTGCTTTTCAGTACCTGTGTTTTTGTGTGTTAGAAAGAACTTAAGTTGACTGTTTTAGGTTTCATCTTTTTTACAGCAGCAAGTTTGTGTGTTTCAGACTACTCAGCATGTTTTGAAGTAACGTTTTCGTCGCTGAGATAGCTGTTGGTATATGGATTTTCTTGTTGGCTTTTTCCCCCTTTTTGCAGGATGAAATACTAATAATTTTGCCACTGTATCCTGGCAACTTTCCAGCTTTTTCTTGGACCATGGTGAAGGATATGATACAACAAAGGTAAATTGTACTATGCAACTGTCTCTTTGTGTTTTAGTTCCAATTTTAGTTACATTTATTTTCTTCTAGCGTTTTTTCAATACTGAAACCAAGGGGAATCTTTCTCTAGTTTTCCCTTTCTCTTACCATAGCGATGTCAGTATATCATTGTCTTATAAGTTTCAAAAGTGTTCATGTTTTGTCATGGCAGAAGTTTTTCAAAGTTTTTGTGCATACAAACACTTAGTTGCCTCATCATAGCACTGTTTTTGCCCAAACAGAATGTCTTTTTTGCACTGTTATAAGCAATCAAGTGAACCGGAATACATCAGAAATAGATCATGATCAGTTGTTTCTCATCGTCTTAATAAGTACTGTTTTTTGCTCAGTTGTTTTTCTTGATTAAGGCATTATATTTTCCTAAATTTTTTTGTCCCCAGCATTTACTATCAGCACTTGCCTACAGATTATATAAATGTATTCACACGCAATAGATTTGTAAATAGATTCTGAAATCTGGGAAGAAATATCATGCTTAACATCAGACTGAATTTTGCCCAAACCAGGGGGCTAAAACTTGCCTAAACAGCAGACTAAACATGCTTAACATCACATCTTTTTTTTGCACAATGTTTTTGCATAAGTGAAGCCTTGTACAAATCAGGAAGATGAGCTAAATCTGACCTTTTTTGCCTTGCTTTTTTGCCTTCTTGCCAGGCAATCAGGAACAAGGCAC
>NC_057801.1:48200398-48201071 GCF_018294505.1 Triticum aestivum | reverse complement strand
GGCGGCGGGGTTGGCGAGGGCGACGGCACGGCAGCACGGCGGCGTCGGTGTGGTCGAGATCGAGACTCGCGTGCGCGAGAAGTGGAACGAACTGGCGACGATAACTGAATTTTCGTAAGTGCCATATATATAGGATGGGCCGTTAGTACCGGTTGGTGGCTCCAACTGGTACTAAAGGCCAATTTTGGCCAGCCCAAGCGGCGGGAAACGTGGGCATATAGTACCGGTTGGTGGTTCCAACCGGTACTAAAGGGCAACACATTAGTACCGGTTGGAGGCTCGGTACTAATCCCTGTGCGCTGCCACCCCGCAGTGCGCTACATTTAGTCCCACCTCGCCGAGCGAAGGGCAGCTGCACTGGTTTATAAACCCAGCCGCGGCTGCCCTTTCAAACTCCTCTATATAGCAGGCTTCTGGGCCTAATTAGGGCGCGCTGCCCTGTGAGCCTGCTGGCCCTACTGGGCATGTGTTTGCACACCCAAGGTCTGGCAGGCCCACCGGGCAGCGCCCCAACATGTTTTTTATAAATTACTTTCTTTTCAGCATTATTTATTTTCTTCTATTTATTTTTCAGTAATTTTTTATATAGTTATTCCTTTTCTGCTTTATTTTTTTCTTCTATTTATTTCTGAATAGTATTTATTTTCTTCTATTTATTTTTGAGTAATTTTTT
>NC_057801.1:48199369-48200062 GCF_018294505.1 Triticum aestivum | reverse complement strand
AACGGGCGCGGCGGGGGCGGCGACGACAACGGGCGGCGGGGGCGGCAACGACAATGGGCGGCGGGGGCGCGCGGCGACGACGACGGGCGGCGGGGGCGGCGAGTGCGAGTGCGCGCGAGAAGTGGAACGAACTGGTGACGATAACTGAATTTTCGTAAGTGCCATATATATAGGAGGGGTCTTTAGTACCGGTTGGAGCCACCAACCGGTACTAAAGGCCAATTTTGGCCAGCCCAAGCGGCGGGAAACAAGGACCTTTAGTACCGGTTGGTGGCTCCAACCGGTACTAAAGGGCAACACATTAGTACCGGTTGGAGCCACCAATCGGTACTAATGACCGTGCGCTGCCACCCGCAGTGCGCTACATTTAGTCCCACCTCGCCGAGCGAAGGGCAGCCGCACTGGTTTATAAACCCAGCCGCGGCTGCCCTTTCGAACTCCTCTATATAGCAGGCTTCTGGGCCTACCTAGGGCGCGCTGCCCTGTGAGTCTGCTGCCCCTATTGGGCATGTATTTGCACACCCAAGGTCTGGCAGGCCCACCGGGCAGTGCCCCAACATGTTTTTTGTTGTATTTAGTTGTGAATATTTTTGCTTTATATAATTTTTTTTCTTTTCTGCATTATTTATTTTCTTCTATTTATTTCTGAGTAATTTTTTATATAGTTTTTTTTGCTGTATTTAATTTCTTTGT
>NC_057801.1:48198584-48199359 GCF_018294505.1 Triticum aestivum | reverse complement strand
GCGGGGGCGGCAACGACAATGGGCGGCGGGGGCGCGCGGCGACGACGACGGGCGGCGGGGGCGGCGAGTGCGAGTGCGCGCGAGAAGTGGAACGAACTGGCGACGATAACTGAATTTTCGTAAGTGCCATATATATAGGAGGGGTCTTTAGTACCGGTTGGAGCCACCAACCGGTACTAAAGGCCAATTTTGGCCAGCCCAAGCGGCGGGAAACGAGGACCTTTAGTACCGGTTGGTGGCTCCAACCGGTACTAAAGGGCAACACATTAGTACCGGTTGGAGCCACCAATCGGTACTAATGACCGTGCGCTGCCACCCGCAGTGCGCTACATTTAGTCCCACCTCGCCGAGCGAAGGGCAGCCGCACTGGTTTATAAACCCAGCCGCGGCTGCCCTTTCGAACTCCTCTATATAGTAGGCTTCTGGGCCTACCTAGGGCGCGCTGCCCTGTGAGTCTGCTGCCCCTATTGGGCATGTATTTGCACACCCAAGGTCTGGCAGGCCCACCGGGCAGTGCCCCAACATGTTTTTTGTTGTATTTAGTTGTGAATATTTTTGCTTTATATAATTTTTTTTTCTTTTCTGCATTATTTATTTTCTTCTATTTATTTCTGAGTAATTTTTTATATATTTTTTTTGCTGTATTTAATTTCTTTGTGAATATTTTCTCCTTCTTCTTCCACCTCTTCTCCTTCTTCTCCTTCTTCTTCGTCCTCTTCTTCTTCGTCCTCTTATTCTTCTTCTTCTCCTTCTTCTTCCTCTTCTCCTTCTTCTC
>NC_057801.1:48197851-48198574 GCF_018294505.1 Triticum aestivum | reverse complement strand
TCTTCTTCTTCTTCTTCTTCTTCTTCTTCTTCTTCTTCTTCTTCTTCTTCTTCTTCTTCTTCTTCTTCTTCTTCTTCTTCTTCTTCTTCTTCTTCTTCTTCTTCTTCTTCTTCTTCTTCTTCTTCTTCTTCTTCTTCTTCTTCTTCTTCTTCTTCTTCTTCTTCTTCTTCTTCTTCTTCTTCTTCTTCTTCTTCTTCTTCTTCTTCTTCTTCTTCTTCTTCTTCTTCTTCTCCTCCTACCTAGGCTTCTGGGCCTACCTAGGGCGCGCTGCCCTGTGAGTCTGCTGCCCCTATTGGGCATGTATTTGCACACCCAAGGTCTGGCAGGCCCACCGGGCAGTGCCCCAACATGTTTTTTGTTGTATTTAGTTGTGAATATTTTTGCTTTATATAAATTTTTTTTCTTTTCTGCATTATTTATTTTCTTCTATTTATTTCTGAGTAATTTTTTGTATTTGTTTTTTGCTGTATTTAATTTCTTTGTGAATATTTTCTCCTTCTTCTTCCTCCTCTTCTCCTTCTTCTCCTTCTTCTTCGTCCTCTTCTTCTTCGTCCTCTTATTCTTCTTCTTCTCCTTCTTCTTCCTCTTCTCCTTCTTCTCCTTCTTCTTCCTCTTCTTCTTCTTCTTCGTCCTCTTATTCTTCTTCTTCTCCTTCTTCTTCCTCTTCTCCTTCTTCTCCTTCTTCTTCCTCTTCTTCTTCTTCTTCTTCTTCTTCTTCTTCTT
>NC_057801.1:48197335-48197841 GCF_018294505.1 Triticum aestivum | reverse complement strand
CGGCTGCCCTTTCGAACTCCTCTATATAGCAGGCTTCTGGGCCTACCTAGGGCGCGCTGCCCTGTGAGTCTGCTGCCCCTATTGGGCATGTATTTGCACACCCAAGGTCTGGCAGGCCCACCGGGCAGTGCCCCAACATGTTTTTTGTTGTATTTAGTTGTGAATATTTTTGCTTTATATAATTTTTTTTCTTTTCTGCATTATTTATTTTCTTCTATTTATTTCTGAGTAATTTTTTATATAGTTTTTTTTGCTGTATTTAATTTCTTTGTGAATATTTTCTCCTTCTTCTTCCTCCTCTTCTCCTTCTTCTCCTTCTTCTTCGTCCTCTTCTTCTTCGTCCTCTTATTCTTCTTCTTCTCCTTCTTCTTCCTCTTCTCCTTCTTCTCCTTCTTCTTCCTCTTCTTCTTCTTCTTCTTCTTCTTCTTCTTCTTCTTCTCCTTCTTCCTCCTCCTCCTCCTCCTCCTCCTCTTCTTCTTCTTCTTCTTCTTCTTCTTCTTCTTCTT
>NC_057801.1:48148827-48189112 GCF_018294505.1 Triticum aestivum | reverse complement strand
TCTTCTTTATATATAGTTTTTTCTTTTCTGCTATATTTCTTTTCTTCTATTTATTTTTGAGTAATTTTTTTATATAGTTTTTTCTTTTTTGCCGTGACCCTCTCTACTCTTTCGTCTGAAACCGGCCCTGATACTTCGAAAGAGATTGTCCAGTTTGTGCTAGGGGAGCAAATGATGTCAGAAAGGGTTGAAAATTGATGACGTGGCTTAGAATGGTGCGTACTGAACGCAAAAAAGTCTGAAGTTGTAATAAGTTAAAAAAATTAAGTGCCAGTTTTTGTTGTAACACAAGAACTCCGGAGTTCTAATAAGTTATTAAAAATAAAAAAAGGTGCAAGGCTCATTAGTTAGCTTCAAGCCTTTCGGAACAGGGTAGACTACACTGCACACAGCTCCGTGCAATCTATTCTATTCTGAAAGACTTGAAGCTAAGCAAGCTGCAGGTGAGCATTGCGCCTCTCCATCGTCTCTGCACTCACGGCTTATAAACAGCTCCTACTGCCTCTCTCCTAGCGAGGTGGGACTAAAAATCAGCTTAATAAGAAACTCTAGTACCGGTTCATGACATGAACCAGTACTAAAGGAGTTCGTGGGGCCCACGGCCTGACACAGCATCATTAGTACTGGTTCGTGGCATGAACCGGTACTAATTGTTGCCCACGAACCGGTACTATTGATGTACGCCCGCCTAGCCGTTGGAACCGGCACTAATGGACACATTAGTGCCGGCTCAAAATCAAACCGGCACTAATGTGTCTCAGATTAGCCCCTTTTTCTAGTAGTGCAACCATGCTTTTGACCTTTTCGTGACATCATGATGTTCGTTGTGTGCTTGAATAACGTGCCTTCCACACCCACCCTACTGTGCGTGTAGCAAAGAAGCAACGCCAGCTGATAAAGTGCTTTTTCTACTACTAAAAGTGTGGCCCTCGTTGCTTTACTTCCATTCGTTTGACAGTGGCTCTTTGGTACAGAACGGTGGTTTGCTTTTAAGGACAGCGTCTCTCGGATCGGTCATTCATTGCCTCATAATGTAAACAGTGAGGGTTCACATCAGAACCCAATTTTGTAATTTTTCTGCAGTAAACCCTCGAACGTGACTCTGCCTAATATTGAAGTATGCCTCCATGGGCTTCTCGTCCGTGCCTCTCCGTCTAAACTAGTCGACAGAATCATCCGAGAAACAGACACAGGCGAACATGACTTTATATAATACCACACGATGCCTTTGTGGATTTGACAATCGTGGCAGTGATCCTAATGACTGAAACACTGAAACTCAAGTGAACGTGATTGCGTTTCTGTTTCACAAGTGGATATAGTGCCTAGCACTAGGTTCATGATGTTTGTTGTGTAATAATCCTGTGCGGCATGTCGAACAGTGCGCGTCGTATCACTTCACGGCCGTTGTGTGGTACATGGCAAATCGTGCGCATGCCATGGTCGTGCCCGTGTGACAGGCATGATCGTCTGTGTGTTTGCTGACAAACCGTGGTTCAATGAATCATTCGGAACACAAACACAAGCACAAGCGAACATGACTCTATATAATACCACACGATGCCTTTGTGGATTTGACGCCCGTGCCTATGACCCTTATCACTGAAACACGGAAAGTCACAAATGTCCATAGCCGTGTCTGCAGAGAGTTGAAGTCTGTTTAGCTAATGAAATTTGCGGCTTGCGCAATAAACGCATGAACGTGACTCTGCCTAATACTAAAGTATGCCTCTATGGGCTTCTCGTCCATGCCTCTTCGTCTAAACGAGTTGACGGAATCATTCGGGAAACATACACAAGCGAACAAGACTCTATATACTACCACACGATGCCTTTGCTGATTTGACGCCCGTGCCCATGACCCTTATCACTTAAACACAGACATACACAAACGTACATAGCCGTGGCTGCAAGAGACTTGAAGCCCGTTCATGAAATGTACGGCATGAGCAAAAGAACGTTTAGCCATAGAGCGAAATACCGTGTTCACTATTGGCAAGGTTACATATTGAGCAAAAAGGTACGGGCATTGTTTCCCCACACCTACGTAAATTCCAAACCAGAAAGTGGCGGCAACATCTCACTCAAAGACTGTTTTCAGCACTTACAAGTGAATGGATCCTTTAAATCCAGGTGCTCAACGGATGCGTGCCTTAGATCCAAGTTCCCGTGTTTGCAACTTGGCGACAACCTAAAGCAAGCATGTTTAGAAGCCTTTTTGTCCCACTGAAGCACGTCTTGTTGTTGTTTGTAGAATTCTTTCGTGAAGTCTTCCTGACGAAGAAACTTTATAGTCATAGTCTGCAGCTGTGCTGCGTTGAGAATAAAGAATGTCGCAAATCGAATGCTTTTCTCGCATTGAACATAGCTTTCCAGCGTTAGTGACTTCAAATGAACGTCATGATGGTGCTTGCAAGAACAGTCGTTTGCAAGATTTCTTCATTAGAGGCTATTTCCTAAATAAACATGAAGATTTGGAATGGTTAAGCTCCATAAAGAGTGATTCTGCTGGGAGAGCAAGTGAAGGAATAATTCTATAACCTCTGTTGTGATAAAAGCTTTTTTTAGTTTTGTCCTGATACTTGGCCATGACTATATAGAGCTTTGTCCATTGCATACAAATGTAAGTGACATTTTTTTTGTTGTTGATTGGAGTTCTACACCATGCATGGTATGTGTTTACAATTTGTGTCAGAAGCATCACCTCGATATACAAGTTCTCCAAGCTTCGGAAGTGTTGCACCAAGGAAAAGACTGCGTGCAGGTCATAATCCATGCTCATAGACAACGTCTTGATAGAATGAACCGCTGTGGATGTGCTGACCGTCGGCAAACACTTCAAGTGGAATAAAATATAATATTAGAAGAGTAAAGGTTGAATTGCATGGAACTTGTTTGTACCAATGAATGGACGTGAAAGTATTGTTGAAAGTCAGTACCTGAATAATTATACGGTCATCTGTGACGCCAGATTTAGAGAAAATATTAGATAATTTGCCCATCACCTGCAGTTTAGGTGCAGATGTGATAACTATCCGCAACTTCTTGCAATCACCATCACAAAGCAACCGTTGAAGTGACGAGGCATCTTCTATAACAATTTTCCCATAGATACCAGAAATGCCGATGCTCATAAGGTTAGGTGAGTTTAATCTGATGCAATGGTTCCTGACTGTCCAAACAAGCAGCAGAGACTCAAGTGTAGGAGAAGTAGAGCTGATTATGATTTGTAATGAGACTTCTACTACATCAACATCTACTAGCGAGAGTCTCCTGAGCAGTGGTAGTTTAAGCACCCGTACATAATTGTCTAGTAACTTGCAAAGAGCAAAGGCGATGGTTTGGAGAGAGGAGGAAATCTGAGGGTTTAGTGCTGGTGGTGATGGCATGAGTGAAGGGCCTGAGAATGGCCCTATGTCCTATTGTCTCAAGCATGGTGGGAACAGGTAGTAAAACTCAAGCACCTAGAGATTGTTCAGTCTTGGGGATCGAAGCCAGGCGTCGATTGTGGAGTGCCTGCAGTGGAGGAAGGACGCCGGAATGCAGAGGCGATGAACTGCGCTCTGACGGCTGGAGAGGATGGTCTTTGGAAGGTACGCATCATCATACGAATTATCTTCACCGACATGTTCTCCTGTAAAAAAAGTTCCAGTGAATGTTACGCGGACGAGTTCCTCCGGTGTGGCGGAGTACGCGGGGACCAACTCGAAATGTACTTGATCTAGAAGGTTAAAGATACGTGGGACAGGGATCTGACGGCAGTCCAGATTCAGAGGAGCGGCGCGCCAAACAGGGCGCCAACGACGTGCGATGATTTGAGTACGAACTCCTTCCTTAGTGGACATACGGGAGATGATCTCATCGAGGACACCGTCCGGGACGTCACTGATGCAGTCTGGACCAGACTGCTCTTCTTGATTCTCGGATCCAGTAGGCGCACCATCGCCGCTTCTAGCCGCTACCGCCAAACCATCAGAAGAAGGCGTCATCGGTGGCGCGAGCCTCGCCCTCTTGGTGCTCGGGGCACCGGAGTGAACCTCCATCTCCATCTCCATTGCTGGGATCACGCGGCCTACGAGCGCCGCTTGATGTGGCGTGGATCTGGACAGTCCAAGAAAGAGAGTGTGGCTAGGGTTTCGAAACCCCCTCGGTCCGCCTTAAATAGCCGGAGCCTGGCCTCGGGCGACGAGCCAGACCGGCGTCAACGGAGGAGACGTCCGTCGGACCCTTGGGTCTCCGTAGCGGCAGCATGTGGCATTCACACCCGAATAGTGCTGGCACTAACGTGACTCTGGGTAAGAAAAAACCATGCCTCCGTGGACTGGACGCCCGTGCCTCTGCTTTTGACCGAGTCCATCGACTCATTCGGAATACAATCAGAAAACCTTTGAGCGTGACTCTATATAATAGCATGCCATGCCTTTGAGGGCTGTATGCCCGTGCTTGCTTGTGACCCTTGACACTGAAACAAAGATAGTCTTGAACGTCGATGCCTTTATCAAGAAAGAAGCATGATGCAACTCGGTACTGAACCGTGTCTATATGGACTTCACGTCTGTGCTTTTAAATACAAGGAAACATGCTTTAAAAAACAATGTCTCTCGTATAGGCAATTCTGTGCCTCACAGAGTAAACGCCCGTGCATCTCCGCCTGGTCGAGTCTCACACGCCAGCATGACTCTATGTAATACAATCGACCATGTGTAATAAACGCATGATTATGACCCTGCCTAATACTAAAGTATGCCTCCATGGGCTTCTCGTCTGTGCCTCTCCGTCTGAATGAGTCAACTGAATCATTCGGAACACAAACACAACCGAACATGACTCTATATAATACCACATGATGCCTTTATGGATTTGATGCCTGTGCCTGTGAACCTAATGACTGAAACACAGAGAGTCACAAACGTACATAACCATGGCTGCAGAGAGTGCTAGCCCATGCTTTTAAAAAACACGCGCCAGTGGTGACATATGGAATTATTTCCTTGCACTGTGCCTCATCCTCGTTTTTTTTTGAGATCTTCTCCTCCTCTGTTAAGCTCTTGTGTTTTTTGTACGCGCGCAGTGAAGACCTAACCTAAGTGTCTATCTCGTGTCCGGTTTGTGCAGTAAACGCTCGAACGTGACTGTGCCTAATACTGAAGTATGCCTCCACGGGCTTCTCGTCTGTGCCTCTCCGTCTAAACGAGTCAACGGAATCATCCGGAGAACAGGCACAGGCGAACATGACTCTATATAATACCACACGATGCCTTTGTGGATTTCACGCCAGTGACTACGACCCTTATCACTGAAATACAAAACGTCACAAAGGCACATAACCGTGGCTGCAGAGACTTCAAGCCTGTGCAGCTAATGAAATGTACGGTTTGCGCAATAAACGCATGAACGTGATTCTGCCTAATATTAAAGTATGCCTCCATTGGCTTCTTGTCCTGCCTCTTCCAGATCCACCTCACCGAACAATGGTCGTAGGAGGCGCCACAGCAGCAATGGACGTGGAGATGGAATGCGCTGCTCGCAGTACCAAGAGGTCCAGAGTGGCTCCGCCGGCGACGCCGCCTTCTCGTGGTGTGCTTGTCGCCGGAGCAGAAGGAAGAGGTGATTGTGCTCCCTCTCGATCCGTGAGCATGACTCCATGTAATACCACCGACCACGCCTTTGATCATTTTGTGCCCGTGCCTATGACTCTTAACACTGAAACACAGACAACCACGATGTCCATGCCTGTATCAAACAATATACGTAACATCAAGAAAGAAGCGTGACACGGCTCAATATGGAACCGTGTCCGTAGGGAGTTCATGTCCGTGCTTTTAAATACAAGGAAATAAGATTTTAAAAACAACGTCCCTCACACAGGCCATTCCATGTCTCACAAAGTAAACTCCCGTGGCTATGCGTAAGACAAAGGTTCATCTCCGTGGGCTAAACGCCCGTGGGTCTCCGTCTGATAGAGTCACAGGCGAGCATGACTCTATGCAATACCACTGACCATGCCTTTGAGCTCTTTATGCTCGTGCCTGTGACCTAAAATGTTGAAACAAAGAAAGGCAGGAATATCCACGCCCTCATGTGTGCACAAGACATGACTCTGGTTGGTTCAAAAACTTTGGCTGTAGAGATTTCACATCCGTGCTTGCGTCTCTAGAACTGGCCATTACGTTATTGTTCATTTGTACCCATAAACTTGGAATGAACGTGACCCAGGAAAGCAAAACACATTTGTTATCAAAGTTACTGACGACACGAGGTAACACAAGACAAAATAAGAAACTTTTAGTGCACTGCTTAATAGCTTCAGATACGAGGATCAGGGTCGCTGCTGTCTACTTAGTCCGGCGAGACTTTTTTTTGGTTGCTCGGTGCGAAGTTCCTCAATCTGTTTGTTCATAATGTATGATTCCAGCTTCAGCTTATCGCGTTGAAGTTTGAGCTGCGCCTTCTCATTCATAAGACGTGCAATGGTGGCTCTATTCTCGTCGTCCAACTACGCGGATGTCTTGATGAAGCCTTCCACAGTATTGAACAGGTTATTCAGCTGGTCAAAGGAGAAGGTGTCAGGTTGATGCACCCTCATCAACATTAAGATGAAGCTCACCACAATGATCCATGTTTCACAACTAAATCAAGTAGCCAACAGAAAGAACAAATGAATGAAGCTGAAGCAGAGCGAACTTACAATTGAGGAACCCTCGCCAACCGAGATCTCCTGCTGCGACTGGACACGGTGCTCTGGAGTAGTCTCCTTCTGCACAACAGTGTCTGAGAGTGTCAGGATAGAGAACAGCAAGATGACTAGGGTTTCTAGACTCCGTCTGGCTTATTCACGTTTCACTACTAAATCAAGTAGCCGAAGGAAAGGAAAAACGAATGAAGCCAAAGCAGAGCGAACTTACAGATGAGGAACCCTCGCCGGCCAAGATCTCCTGCTGCGACTGGACACGGCGCTCTGGAGTAGTCTCCTTTTGCACAGTAGTGGCTGAGAGGCGGACAAAAGGACTAAGGGGATGTGGCTAGGGTTTCAAGACTCCGTCTGGCTTATTCACGTTTCACTACTAAATCAAGTAGCCGAAGGAAAGGAAAAACGAATGAAGCGGAACCAGAGTGAACTTACAAATGAGGAACCCTCGCCAGCCTGGATACCCTGCAGTGTCTGGACACTAGGTTCCGCAGTAGTCTCCTCCTGACCAGCCATGGCGGAGAGGGTCGGGATAGAGTTCAGCAAGAGGAATGGATGGCCTGGCCGCAGGCAGAGGAGGGAAGAGTGTGTGGCTAGGGTTTTGAGACTCCGTTCGTCTGCTTTAAATATCTGGAGCCTACCCTCGGGCGACGAGCCAGAACGGCGTCACCGGAGGAGACGTCCGTCAGACCCTTGGGTTCCCGTGGCGGTGCCATATGGTGTTCACACCCGAATAGGTGGAGACGCCCATCAAAACGTTGGGTTTCCGCAATCAACGCACGGACATGGCTCCATGTTAAACACAAGCATGCCTCCCTCGGTGTCCCGACCATGCCTGTCCTGGTAATATAGTCAATGGATGCATTTGGAACACAAAGAGACACGAAGGTGACTCTGGATAATTACAGGTCATGCGTTTGTGAGCTTGACAACCATGCCTGTGACCTGAAACACGGACACACATAAAGTCGTCTTCTTGCATAAAGGACAGTGACGCTGCTAAACATATAAAGTCGCCTTCGTGCATTTGAGGAAAAATCTTACAACGAAAACAATTGTAACAAGGACAGTTGCCCGTTTCTATTAGGTTTCCGTAATAAACACACAAACGTGACTCCGAGTAAGAACAGACTATGCCTCCGTGGGCTTGACGTCCATGCCTCTCCTTTCGTCCGAGCGCACCGACTCATTCGGAATACAATCAGAAAACCTTTATGCGTGACTCTATATAATAGCACGCCATGCCTTTGACGGTTGTATGCCCGTGCTTGTGACCCTTGACACTGAAACACAGATAGCCACGAGCGTCGATGCCTTTATCAAGAAAGAAGCGTGATGCAACTCGGTACTGAACCATGTCTGTATGGAATTCACGTCTGTGCTTTTAAATACAATGAAATAAGCTTTAAAAATAGCGTCTCTCATATAGGAAATTCCGTGCCTCACAGAGTAAACGCCCTTGGTTGTGCCTAAGACAAAGGTTCAGTTCCGTGGGCTAGATGCCCGTGCATCTCCATCCAGTCGAGTCTCACAGGCGAGCATGACTCTATGTAATACCATCGACCATGCATAATAAACACATGATTGTGACCCTGCCTAATACTAAAGTATGCCTCCATGGGATTCTCGTCCGTGCCTCTTCGTCTAAACGAGTCGACTGAATCATTTGGAACACAAACAAAAGCGAACATGACTCTATATAATACCACACGATGCCTTTGTGGATTTGTCGCCTGTCCCTGTGACCCTAATGACTGAAACACAGAGAGTCAGAAACGTACATAACCATGGCTGCAGAGAGTGCTAGCCCAAGACTTCGTGGGCGTCACGTGCGTGCCTGTCTTTCTTACCGAGTAAACCGTGCTTCCGTCATCGAATAGATTCTTCTATCGAATGTGTGCTGCAAATAACTAAAGCACTGAGGGGCACGCCCATGCCTGGTATGCGTGTGCGACAGTGCATTTCGTACCTTTAAAAGTAAAAAGTAAAAAGTAATTTATCTGGACCCCTCCGCTCCCCGTTGTGGCTATTTAATTTGTTTCGTGGATTAACAGGCTGTAGTCCATTTCTCTATATCCTCCGTCTGTCCAGATCCACGCCACATATAGCGATGCTCGGAGGCGGCGCGATCCCAGCAACGGAGACGGAGATGGAGGTCTACTCCGGTGCCCTCCAGCACCAAGAGGGTGAGGCTCACGCCACCGGCAACACCTTCATCTGGTGGTTTGGCGGTAGCGGATGGAAGCGTCGACGGTTCGCCTACTGGATCCGAGGATCAAGAAGAGCAGTCTGGTCCGGACCGCATCGGCGACCTCACGGACGGTGTCCTCGGTGAGATCATCTCTCGTCTGTCCACTAAGGAAGGCGTTCGTACTCAAATCATTGCACGTCATTGGCGCCCTGTTTGGCCCACCGTTCCTCTAAATCTGGACTGTTGTGATATCCCTGTCACTTGTCTTTTTAAGCCCCTAGAAATAGTTCATATCAAAATCATCAGTAGGGCCTCTGCCTACAGTGAGGAGCTTGCTCGCATACGAAACATCGGAACTTGGCATCAGGGAAAAATAGTTCCTGATGATGGTTCGTCCTTTCTAGAGTCCATCCTCTCCAGCCATATGGGCACAATTCTCCGCCTTTGTATACCAACATGCTACCTCCAATGCAGACCCTCTACTGTCCGCGCCTGGCTTGAGTCCCCCAGATTGAACAATCTCCTGGTGCTTGAGTTTTACTACCTGTTTCCACGATTCGTGAAAAAAAACTCTCAAACTATCACACACATGCTCTTCATCTACGCCTTCACTATCGAAGTCCGTCTTTCAGTTTTCCTGTTCTCTGCGCACTGTCAGCTTCGCATGTTGCCAAATACCAGACCACTATGTAGAGGTACTTGAACTACCACTGGTCGAGAGACTTTCGCTTGTTAAGGTTGATATATGAGACTTCTCGTTGCAAAGCATAATCAACTCTAGTTGCCCTGCACTCGAGTGCCTGCTGCTTGTTTGCAATAGAGAAAGGCATCAGATCACTATAAATTCCCCTAACCTTGTAAGCATCGGCATTCGTGGTGAGATAGGAGATTTCATCATCGAGGATGCCCTCTTACTTCAAAGGTTGATCCACGATCTCCAGAGCAATAACATGCAGGTATTCATCATCTCTGCACCTAAACTGAAGACATTGGGCAAATTCAGGATCTCGCATGGCTCAAAGGTCTTATGGTACTGACATTTCACAATAATTCCAGCTGCATTTCCTTGAGAAAGTATTTTCATGTGACCCAACCTTTTGTTGTAATAATTTTATGTTTTATTTTCTATGTTATGTGAAGGATTTGGTGACGGTCAGCCTATCTACAATGCGGCAATCTGTCAAAACCTTGTTTTTTGGCCATGTCTTATCAAGTGGACAGGGTCATTCACTTGCTTGAGTGCCTTCCAAATCTGGAGAACTTGTTTGTTGAGGTGATGATTCTCACGCCCAATGAAAAGCTCTGATCGTACATAGTGCAGCATTCCTTGCATCTCAAAAAGCTTGTCTTACATTTTGTTTGCAATGGATACTCCCTATGCCTAGGCATGTTTTATTATTATTATTATTATACATATATCCGTATCTAGGGAAATGTTTGATGAACTGATTGGGGCGGGGGTCATGGAATTTATCGTTCATTTTGTCGTTCAATAGATCTTGAGTATCTTCCAACCTTTATGTGTTTTCAGGGAGGAAACATTCCTGATGGTGCAAGAAATATTTGGCATCGCAAGCATCACGTGTTTCTCAAAGAACACATCATTCATTTAAAGACAGTATCGCTGGAAGATTATGAAAAATACGGGAAGAACACTGAGTTTGTGAGGTTCTTTATTCTGAATGCAGTGGAGCTAGACACAATGAGGATTAAGTTTCGCTATCCCTCAGACTTCATGCAAGAATTTTACGGACAACAATGGAAGTTGTTCATGTGGGAGAATAAAGCTTCCAAACACACCCATCTCAAGTTATCAGCATGCTGCAATCATCTCTGCTTGGATTTGAAACACATGCGCGTTAAATGCCTCGATTTATCAGATCCGTTCACTTGTGCCTACTGGACACAGGGTTGTAGTTAGTTCCTCAAGCTAATGTAGTTAGATGTTGTTGCGCCAATCCGAAGTTGTGTTATGTCTAAACATGGCCAAACAATCCATTTGCCTTTTGCACCATTTTGTAAGCTTGTTATAACAATGCTTTTGTGTTATGCACTTGCTGTTCTAATAACTTGATAGTTTTGTTTCATTCTATCGTGATGCTGCAAAATATTCATGTGCGGTAGTCGTCAAGGGAACAAAAACATTTGGAAGAGAAGAGGCACTGCCTTGCCTGTTCTGCAAGGAACGTGCGTCTAGTGCATGAGAGCCAGTGCGTCTGCAGTGACCGGACAACACTGCTTTCTTTCGTGGCAGACTGTACGTGCACATGGCTGTGACTCTCCTTAATCTCAAAACGTGCTCCCAGCGATCTCAGACTGTATGTGCCTTTCGTGTAAATGCATGTCCATGAATGAGTTTATGTCTGAGTACAAACTATCGAGTCACGGAGGCATAGATGTGCGTCTGCATCAGGAGTAAGCACGACTCTGTAGATTGTAGATTTTATGTGTGTCAGCGATAGTGCGATGCTTCTGTCTCACATAGGACTGTGCCTTTGACAAGTCAGTGCAAGGTTATCAGAGGCACATAGGATTGTGCCTTTGACAAGTCAGTGCCAGGTTATCAGAGGCACGTAGGACTGTGGCTTTGACAAGTCAGTGCCAGGTTATCAGAGGCATGGTTCCCCATGCCTGCCAAAGCGACATATGTGCCTTGCTAAATTACAGTAAACCCATGCCTCATTGAACGATGCAAGACGAAATATTGCTGGATGCGCCTCGTGAGCAGCACGTTTCTTTGAAGTATAAAATATTCAAGAGATCAATATTTGATGTGCATAGACCGTCACACACCCTCTGAGAGATTGCCAAAAATGAGATACATGCCTTTAGTCAAGTAACCATGTCCAAGCATAAACTAATACTAGACGAGTATCCCTTGCAACTTTCAAAAGAAGGCAACTGTTAATGATCATTCTTCTAGGATTGACTTGATCATCAGGAGGTCATCAGTGTTCGCACACCCTTGCCCCAAAAGATCACAGATTACGCTTTGCATCTTGCTTGTATTCTCCTTCAGTTTATGCACCTCCTCCTTCAGAAAATCACTGTCCAGCTTAATATCACCCTTGTCGTCCTTAAGATTATGAATGGCACTTGTGAGAGACCTATGAATGCGCTTGACGTATGTATCATAGATACCCATCTGCTTTTTCTGCCTGTCAATCTTCATAGTATTTACATTACTTCTTTCCACAGCTGCAACAAGATTCTCGAGCTTAAGGTTCACTTTTCCAATATCCATTTTAAGCCTGCTTATCTCTTCATCCTTTGCTTGCAACATTCCCCAGAGCTTGAGTAGGCACCTCTGCATAATGACAGGCCATGGGCGGTCAACCCATTCGACGTCTCCATAGTTCACGCCTCTCTGCGAACAAAAAGGAACAAAATAAACAGAGACTATTAATACAGTGTTGCACGAGCTCTGGAATATAATAAAGTTCACATATACTTGCTTTATAACCTCATTCAGCTAACTATGAACCGTGTTTGTGCAACATGGCGCGTCAATGGTTAGGTACCCACAACACTAATTATGGTACTTCGCCCACCCTGTCCGTGGAGTTATTTCATAATTGTACTTAGTTTCTTTTAAGCCAGCTTGAATTAATCTTGAGCTACCTCTGCAGTCAAGTTATTTAGAGATTTTTTGAAGAATATACTGGCCATTAAACAGAAGTACCATTTGTAAATAGACATGAGAGTGTCTAGATCACTTCTTTTGTTTTCAGTGATGTAAAATAAGTAGTGACCTTTACCCTTTTATGTAAAGTAAAAGGACTACACAATGTTTTCTACAATCAATCGGAAAACACAAGAAGAAATAAGTATTCTTTGGAAGACTACAAGTCCTATATACAAACAGTTTGATTCAATATGAAAGTAGCTCGGACTTTCGAAAGTGACTAACTTTCACAGCACAGCTGTAGAACCTCCTCCCCGTGTCACTTCCTTCAAAAGCCACACACCTGAGAGGCTTGGTATCGTGGAGCACGCAGTAGAGAGGATGGTCGAGATCTTTGCCATAGAAATCATGGTCCTGGATGGTATGAGGGTTCTCCTACAAGGACATATGAATGTTTATAGCTCAGATATTTTGTTTGGAAAACAAACCCCAGTTCAACGCTCCGCATGTAGCAGGAAATCACCTACATAGAAATCAAAATCCAGCTCAAGGAAGTTCAAGCCTTCCTTCCTCCCCTCTTGTCCGAACTTTTGTGTTGACAAGGCTCGGAGGATGTGAGCAGATGCGATGCCGTAGGCGGCGTCGAATTCGAGAGGAGAGAGAGAGAGAGAGAGAGGGAGAGAGAGGGGGGAGAGATATAGTGAGAGAGCGAGAGGACTTCGACATGGTCCGTCTCGACCAAATACTCGACCTACTCGCCAGACCCACCAACCACCAACCACCACCCACCTCCCCCGTCCCCCTTATTATTCACTGGGATGGCAAGGAGCCATTTACTATTGTCAGTACTAGTTTTTGCTTTGGCGAGCGAGTAGAAAAAATTACTTCCCTCTCCATAATTACTCCATAAATACATCGTTTTGTTCGTCTTCTCTCCTGAGTCACTTGCTCTTCCGCTCCCCTTCTTCTCTGCTTCCTTCCATCTTTCTTGCTTTGTCTTCCTCACTCTACAGTCCACATAGATGGATCTACAATTCGCCCACTTGCTCTGAAATACAGTAAGTTTTTTCCCTCTGCTTAATACTTACGCGTTGCGCACTATTTTTTTAGGTGGATTCTTGTTTTATCTTACCCTTTTAATTTTAGTTTTTGTGTTAATATCTTACCTCTTTTAAGAGGTTCTATAGGTGAATAATCTTGGAGGTCAACAGTTGATTTTTTTAGTTAGTTCGCTGCAAGCTTGTAGATTTGAGGAGGTCTGTGCGTGTTTCTACATTTTCTTCAGAGACACTAACATCGAGGGATATACAGACCATACCAGCATTCGTTCCGCTCTATCTTACTCGTTGAAACAAGCATGTATCAGTGATATACAGTCCTTTAATTCTTTGTGCCATTAGCGGAGTGTTGAAACAATTTTTTTAATAATTAATGAACCTGAGTCTTATATATTGTTACATCTCGCAAACAAAGATGGCGTGTGATGTTTCCAGGAACCTCAACTGCCCGGTGTTGAATCTGATGTTGCCCAATCTTTCTTGATTGTGTCTTTGCGTCGTTCTTATGAGTCATGCCTAGTAAGTTATCTTTTTTCCGCAGTCAGCAACCACACGTATTCCTTTGGAGCGAACTATACTACGCATGCTTGTTTTTATTTTATAGGCCTTGATGTAATGTAATTAGATGTTCAATTGTTTTGTTTAGGTTTAATTAAATTTCATAGATGGTGCCTGTGCCCGTGCCTGAAAGCTAGGAAATTTCAAAGGAAAAAAACACTTTCATGCATTTTTTCCTGGAAATCAGTAAACCATTTATTTACCTTTGTCTTAATTTTACTTTTATGCAGTATGTCCCATGCTACTACCAGAACCAGGTCCTTTCTTTGATCTCTTTATGGAAAGGTGAAGCTTTCGAGGATGGTTTTGAAGATGAAGATTTTAACCTTGTGTTCGGCACTATTGAGGAATTTTCTTACAAGATTAAGCTTACAGATTGCAACCACGGGTCTAAGTTTCATGGACCTGGATGGGAAAAGTTGATACGTGACTATGATCTGTTTTATGGTGATATTATAAAATTGGATTTGCAAGAAGAAGACTTCTTCTTTCCGATTGACTTGATGTTGAGTGAATCTCGAGGAGGTCACAAAGCATTTCCCAAACCTTCCGTTGGTACATTCTGATCGCTTATCAATATTTGTTCTGGTTTAACATTTATCTATTATAATTTTACTGCGGCATGCCGTTGATACCTATGTGCTTAATCTCTGTGATATAATGTATTAAATCTTTCTTTGTACTCAGAATGTAGTTTAAAACTGTAATTTCCCTTTTAAAAGCCAATATTCGTTTATTTTAGTTTTAACTACTCTATTCATTGCTTCACACATGGTGGCTAATACATGGTTGTATTTATTTAGCCCTCGAAGGCCTCACTTTATCGGAAAGGAGCTACATAGACGAGACAGTCTACACCCGGGGCATAAAACTTTCCTATATCGACATGGATTTCATGATTAAACTAGTCCTAAATGCTAAACACATCCCTCCCATTACCTTTGTGCACCTTTTATGTTTCACCAATGTTCACACAAACCATTTGGTATATCGTTGTTTCTCTCTCTAAACCACTGTCAACATGCGTGTCTTCGTAATCTAATGCCAGAATAATTTGTTACTGTACAGAAAATCCCAGCTATTGTTACCAATGATCTTAGGATGAAGCTTGGATATTTGCCTCTCAAGGGCAGCATCAGGCTTGTTCAAATTTTCAGCAGCATTGATTTGCCTGGCACCTACTATATACACAATGATGGAAGGATGGCGATCACCAGGATTTCTGCTTTTGCAAATGCAGCCAGGATGACAATTGATTGCGTTGTACTCATCAGTATCGAGTGGCACACTGTGCGCGGGGAGGACTCGCTCTCACTTGTGATCACCGGTCTTTAGACCACATAAATTTGAACTACTATGGTATTAAGTAAAGTATCGTACATGTGTTATTTCAAACTATGAGTGCAGTTGAAATCCTCGTAGTACATGCCTAATAGAACTTATCAGTTGAAATTCTTATTCAGACTATGGTACTGAAAGCAGATGCGATCCTAGACATGGTTGTTGTCGCTGTTGTTATTGTTCTGGTTTATGTTGTTGTTGTTGTGGGTGTGTCTCTTGGTTCGAGATGTTTGCTCAGAGAGGCACTTGAACCTAGTGCAGGTTCCGTCCTATGTTAAGAAGACTCATGATCATGCCTTTGTGCTTTGATTAACTTAGCTGACTTTGTGCAGTAAGAGAGGCACAACCGTGAAGTTAGTGAAGGCACGGTCATGTAGTATAAGAGGATACGGTCGTCCCTCCCAGTTGTCATTATTTCAGCTGAGTCATGTCCTCAGATGGGCACGTTGCTCGAGCAAACGGAGGCACGGGGCCATATTAGGAAGAAGACTTGCGGTCGTGCGTCCCATGTCAAAAAGAAGAGCTGCGATCGTGCGTCCGTGTTCAGTATGTTTGTAGTGACACGCTGCTCGGAGAGGCATGTGCGTCAATCAAGTGGAGGCATGGAGTCCGACTTGTTGCCACTGTCCGATGTCACTGTTCTCGCAGTGACATCACTTAAAAAATACTACTTTTTTCTGATAAATGTTGTTTTGCAACACCTCCGCCCTCCAAACCGTCTTTCCAGATCCACCGCACCCGTCGCTCCTAGATGGAGTCCGATGCTTCTCGTACCAAGTGGGCAAGGCCCGTGCCACCGACAATGCATTTCGCTGGGTGTTTGGTGGTACTAACGGGTACCGGTGAGGGTCCTCCCATCGTATGTGAGGAGCACAGGAAAAAACTCGTCCCGACCGCATCAGCGATCTCCCGGATGTCATCCTAGGTGAGATCATCTCTCGTCTCCCCATCAGGGATAGCATCCATACTCGCATCCTCGCTCGTCGATGGCGTCCTTTATGGCCCACCGCTCCTCTGAATCTCGACTGCCGTGAAATCCCTGCCGCCCATATTTTTAAGCCTCTAGAAACAGTTCATATCGAGAAAATCTCCGTGGCGCCTCCTACCTAGGAGCTCACCCGCGAAAGGCACTTCGGAACTCGGTGCCCTTGCAAATCTGGCACTGACGATACGACCCTTCCGGAAGCCATCCTCTCCGGCCATGGGGGCGCAATTCACCGTCTCTACATACCGGCGTGCTACCTCCACTCCAGACCCTCCGTCGCTGACGCCTGGCTGAAACCATCCAAATAAACAATCTCCAGGTGCTCGAGTTCTATTACACGTCGTGAGAGAGTGTGTCGTATGACCACTCACACAACCATCATCCGTGCCTTTTGCACCGGCGTCCTTCTCTCGCTTTGCATCCTCCCTACACATCGCCACCTTTGCTATTTGCCAAATACCAGACAGTTACGTTCAGGCTCTTAAACTACCACTATTCAAGAAACTTTCACTTGTGGACGTTGGTATATCAGACATCTCGCTTGAAAGCATGATCCACTCTAGTTGCCCCGCACTCCGGTGCCTTCTGCTTTCTTGGAATATGGAAAGCCGTTGCATATGAATAAACTCACGTAACCTTGTAAGCATTGGAATTCACTGTGGACATGGCAAACTTGTTATAGAGGATGCCCCGTCACTTCAGCAGTTGCTTAACGATATTATCAGTAGCAACTTGCAGATAATTGTCATGTCTGCACCTAAACTGGAGACTGTGGGCAAATTCCATGATTTTTCTCTGAATCCAAGGTCACGCGTAACCCTACAGTTATCCAGGTACCTAGTTTTCAGCTGCATTTGTCCGAGTAAACAAATTTCATGTTATAGAACCTTTTGTTCAATTTTTAAATCGTTGTGCGTGCACCATACAGGGTTTGCCGGCAGTCAGCCTGTCAACAATGCTTCAAACGGTCAAGACTTTGCTCGTCAAGGTGTGTTTTGAAGTGGACGTGGCCGTTTCCCTGATGCAATGCTTTCGAAGCCTTCATAACTTGTTTATCGAGGTGATGATTCTCACACACATTGAAAACCCATAACATGCATACTGTACTACTTCTACTGTATGTCTGAAAAAGCTTGTCTTACATTAGTCTGTAAATTGATACACCCGTATTTACAAAAAACCCAATAAATACTTTACACAGGATGCTCTTTCAACAGAATCCTTGTTTTTAGAGGTTAACTATTTTCATTCTTCATGTACATCTAGGGAGGACTCTGTTGCGGAGAAACAAATACATGGCGTCGTAAGCACCAACCGTTTGTCAAATGAGATGACTTTCGTTTGAAGACAGTAACGGTGGATGACTATGAACCCTGCTTGGTAAACATTGAATTTGTGAGATTATTTGTTCTGAGTGCAAGCAAGCTTGAGACCATGAGGCTTAACTACCATTTCGACCAAGACTTCATGGAAGAATTTTACGAAAATCATCAAAAGGATCTTCTGTGGCACAAAAAGGCTTCTGAACGTGCTCGCCTTATATTGTCAGGAGCATGCAAGCATCGGTTCTTTTATTTAAAACTCACGCACGTTGAATACCTGGATTTGATGGACCCATTCAGCTGTGACTGCTGAACACAAAGCTGGAGTAAGTTGTTCAAGGTTGCAGGTTTACATGTTGTTGCGCCCTTTTGAACGTGCGTTTTGTCTAAACACGAAAAGACAACCCTTGTAGTAGTTTGTACCGTCTGTAAGCTTGCCATAACAATCCTTGACCAGAAAGTGTTGTGACTGTGCAAATGAAAGTGTTGGGACTGTGCAAACGTCCATGCCTTCAAGCACATTGAATGTTTCAGCGGAAAGATTCTGAGTATTTTACCGGCATGACACTGACTCTTTGTTAGTACAGTACCATGTTCCCACTGATAATGAACTCATCAGTAGGAACCTTTCCAATACCGAAGCAAGTCCGTGATTCGTAGGCCAATAAAATCATGTGTCTCGTGACATGACAGTTGTTCTTCGTCTTGAGTTCAAACTTTCTGTAGAAACTTCACAATCGTGATTTTCTAACTGAGTACCAAGAAGGTTGGTACACGTACATGTAGAGGCCTTACTTCAGCGCCTTCTGCGCACACTTTTCTGCAACCAAAGAGGGCTTATGCTGAGCCAGGCCTGGAGAAACGCCACGCCCGTGCGTGTAGTGGCTCCCCGATAGTGCCTCTGGTGCCCGCCTGCATCTACGCGCCTCACGTCACATAAGTCGTGACTGTTGGGTTCACACTCATGCCTAAGAGGCTTCATTTCCGTGCATCTGGTATTTCAATACACGTGCCTCACATGACACTTGCCGTGACCGTTGTGGTTGCAGAGAATACTCGCTCGTGCCTCCGGAGCTGAATATTTGGATCCATGCCTCTGTCACCATCATTTTGTGCATTCAGAGGGTTGACAATCGTACGTGCCTATAGAGGCTAGACTTCGGTGCCTCCGGAACCTGCACCCTTCTGCCTCACGTGCCACGAGCCGTGGCTTTTTCGTTCCCCTGGAGACACACGTGACGTGGATCCACAGACTCCACAACCGTGTCTCTTCAACTGAGAGTTCGCAGGCATGCCTCTGCCACAACACTTTTGTGCATCCATAGAGTTGATACCTATGACTGTAGAGGCTTCAATGGGGTCGGTGCGTGCAGAGACTACAATTAGGTGCCTCCAGTGCCTGCACGCATGTGCCTCACATGACACTTGCCACGGTGTCGTGGATCTTTAACTGCGTATGCCGACCCAGAGAAGGTTACTGACTTCGGTGCCTTCGGTGCAAACTTTTCTGCACCCAGAGAGGGTTTATGCTGAGCTAGGCCTAGAGAAACGCCACGCCCGTGCGTGTAGTGGCTCCCCAACAGTGCCTCCGGCGCCTGCATCTACGTGCCTCATGTCACAGAAGCCGTGACTGTTAGGTGCCCGTGGAACCAGACGCCCACGTGTCCAGAGAGCTCACAACGGTGTCTCTCGAGCAGAGCATTCTCACCATAGTTTTGTATATCCATTTCGGTTGACACTCGTGCCTAAGAGGCTTCATTTTCGTGCCTCCGGTGTTTCAATACACGTGCCTCACATGAAACTTGCCATGACCGTTGTGGTTGCAGAGAATACACACACGTGCCTCCATAGCCGAGTATTCAGATCCATGCCTCTGCCACCATAGTTTTGTGCATCCACATGGTTGACAATCGTACGTGCCTGTAGAGGCTAGACTTTGGTGCGTCCGGAGCCTGCACCCTTTTGCCTCACGTGCCACGAGCCGTGGCTTTTACGTTCCCCTGAAGACACATGGGACGTGGATTCTGAGACTCCACAACCGTGTTTTTTCAACTGAGAGTTCGCATCCATGCCTCTTCCACCACACTTTTGTGCATCCAGGGAGTTGATACCTATGTCTGTATAGGCTTCAATGGGGTCGGTGCCTACACAGACTGCAATTAGGTACCTCCAGCGCCTGCACGCACGTGCCTCACATGACTATTGCCACCGTGTCGTGGCTCCACACCACCGTGTCTCTACAGACCACACAACCGTTCGTCCTTAACTGAGTATGCCGAACCTTGCCACCAAACTTCTCTTGCATATGGACGGTTGATAGCCGTGCCTCGTCCAGACGCACATCCGTCCAAGCTGTGACTATTCCACCACGTCTGTCGAAATATTATAGATTAGGTACGTATATATATTGTCGTCTTTGTGAATCGTAAAACCCTAGCCCTCTCCCCAGATCCACCGCACAGGGAGATGCAACGGAGGCAGCACGAGCTCGGCAATGGATATGAGGAAGTGTGCCTCTAGCAACAAGAAGACGAGGTTCGCGGCTGTACCTGTGCCCTCTAAGCTCGTTAAGAGGAGCGACCATGGCCTGCCCACTGGATCCGAGAACCATGTTGAGTCCCGTCCGGACCGCATCAGCGATCTCCCGGATGCCATCCTTGGTGAGATCATTTCTCGTCTGCCCATAAAGGAAGGAATGCGCACACAAGTGCTCGCATCTCAGTGGCGCCGCATATGGTGCACCGCACCACTCGACATCGACTTCCGTGTGATCCTTGATACTCGTTCTACGAGATCTCTGGAAAACATCAGCTGTAAAATCATCTGCGTTCTCCCGGGCAAGCAAATCGTCCAAGAAACATACCTCGGAACTCAATGCCGATATCTTAGTTGCAACTTTCGCGGAGAATCTGTCGCCGATGGTTTCAGTCTTCTTGTATCTGTCCTCTCCAATCACGAGGGCCCGATTCGCCGCCTCTGCATCCCAACAAGCTACCTCCAGTGCCAACCTTGTGGCGTCGATGAGTTGTTCCTGTCTCGGAATCTGGACCAACTCCAGGTTCTAGAGTTCTATCATATATTCCCAAATTTCTTCTATACAGGGCCATCAACAGGCAGAATCCCTTCTTCTATGCCGTCGCCACCGGCATCCATCTCTAGATTTCGCTCGTCTCTCCACACCGTCACCTTCGCCATATGCAAACTAGAAGACAATCTAGTAGAAATGCTTTGCCTCCCATTGCTCAGGAGACTTTCGCTGGTGGAGGTTTATATATCGGATGTCTCTGTTGGGGAACGTAGTAATTTCAAAAAATTTCCTACGCACATGCAAGATCATGGTGATGGATAGCAATGAGAGGGGAGAGTGTTGTCTACGTACCCTCGTAGACCGAAGCAGAAGCGTTGACGCAACGTAGAGGAAGTAGTCGTACGTCTTCCCGGTTCAACCGATCCAAGCACCGTTACTCCGGCACCTCCGAGTTCTTGATACACGTACAACTCGATGAGGCACCCCGAGCTCCGATCCAGCAAAGCTTCGGGGAGGAGTTCCGTCAGCACGACGGCGTGGTGACGATCTTGATGTTCAACTATCGCCGGGCTTCGCCTAAGCACCGCTACAATATGACCGAGGTGTAATATCGTGGAGGGGGGCACCGTACACGGCTAAGGAACGGTCACGAAGATCAACTTGTGTGTCTATGGGGTGCCCCCTGCCCCCGTATATAAAGGAGTGGAGGAGGGGAGGGCCGGCCCTCTCTATGGCGCGCCCTAGGGGAGTCCTACTCCCGCCGGGAGTAGGATTCCCCCTTTCCTAGTCCAACTAGGAGTCCTTCCATGTAGTAGGAGTACGAGACAAGGAAGGGGAAGAGATAAGGGAAGGAAGGAGGGGGTGCGGCCCCTCCCCCTAGTCCAATTCGGACTAGGCCATGGGGGGGGCGCGCGGCCTGCCCTAGGCATCCCCTCTCTCTTTCCCGTATGGCCGAATAAGGCCCAATACTTCTCCCCGGCGAATTCCCGTAACTCTCCGGTACTCCGATAAATACCCGAATCACTCGGAACCTTTCCGAACTCCGAATATAGTCGTCCAATATATCGATCTTTACGTCTCGACCATTTCGAGACTCCTCGTCATTTCCCCAATCTCATCCGGGACTCCGAACTCCGTCGGTACATCAAAACTCATAAACTCGTAATATAACTGTCATCGAAACCTTAAGCGTGCGGACCCTACGGTTCGAGAACAATGTAGACATGACCGAGACACGTCTCAGGTCAATAACCAATAGCGGAACCTGGATGCTCATATTGGCTCCCTCATATTCTACGAAGATCTTTATCGGTCAGACTGCATAACAACATACGTTGTTCCCTTTGTCATCGGTATGTTACTTGCCCGAGATTCGATCGTCGGTATCCAATACCTATTTCAATCTCGTTACCGGCAAGTCTCTTTACTCGTTCCATAATACATCATCTCGCAACTAACTCATTAGTTGCAATGCTTGCAAGGCTTAAGTGATGTCCATTACAGAGAGGGCCCAGAGATACCTCTCTGACATTCGGAGTGACAAATCCTAATCTCGAAATACGCCAACCCAACAAGTACCTTCGGAGACACCTGTAGAGCACATTTATAATCACCCAGTTACGTTGTGACGTTTGGTAGCACACAAAGTGTTCCTCCGGTAAACGGGAGTTGCATAATCTCATAGTCATAGGAACGTGTATAAGTCATGAAGAAAGCAATAGCAACATACTAAACAATCGGGTGCTAAGCTAACTGAATGGGTCATGTCAATCACATCATTCTCCTAATGATGTGATCGCGTTAATCAAATGACAACTCATGTCTATGGCTAGGAAACATAACCATCTTTGATTAAGGAGCTTGTCAAGTAGAGGCATACTAGTGACACTCTGTTTGTCTATGTATTCACACATGTATCATGTTTCCGATTAATACAATTCTAGCATGAATAATAAACAATTATCATGAAATAAGGAAATAAATAATAACTTTATTATTGCCTCTAGGGCATATTTCCTTCAGTCTCCCACTTGCACTAGAGTCAATAATCTAGATCACATCACCATGTGATTAACATCGATAGTTCACATCATCATGTAATTAACACCCATAGTTCACATCGCCATGTGACCAACACCCAAAGGGTTTACTAGAGTCAGTAATCTAGTTCACATCGCTATGTGATTAACACCCAAAGAGTACTAAGGTGTGATCATGTTTTGCTTGTGAGATAATTTTAGTCAACGGGTCTGTGACATTCAGATCCGTAAGTATTTTGCAAATTTCTATGTCTACAATGCTCTGCACGGAGCTACTTTAGCTAATTGCTCCCACTTTCAATATGTATCTAGATCGAGACTTAGAGTCATCCAGATCGGTGTCAAAACTTGCATCGACGTAACCCTTTACGACGAACCTTTTGTCACTTCCATAATCGAGAAACATATCCTTATTCCACTAAGGATAATTTTGACCGCTGTCCAGTGATCTACTCCTAGATCACTATTGTACTCCCTTGCCAAACTCAGTGTAGGGTATACAATAGATCTGGTACACAGCATGGCATACTTTATAGAACCTATGTCCAAGGCATAGGGAATGACTTTCATTCTCTTATTATCTTCTGCCGTGGTCGAGATTTGAGTCTTACTCAATTTCACACCTTGTAACACAGGCAAGAACTCTTTCTTTGACTGTTCCATTTTGAACTACTTCAAAATCTTGTCAAGGTATGTACTCATTGAAAAAAAAACTTATCAAGCATCTTGATCTATCTCTATAGTTCTTGATGCTCAATATGTAAGCAGCTTCATCGAGGTTTTTCTTTGAAAAACTCCTTTATGCTTTGCAGAATAATTCTACATTATTTCCGATCAACAATATGTCATTCTCATATACTTATCAGAAATGATGTAGTGCTCCCACTCACTTTCTTGTAAATACAGGCTTCACCGCAAGTCTGTATAAAACTATATGCTTTGATCAACTTATCAAAGCGTATATTCCAACTCCGAGATGCTTGCACCAGTCCATAGATGGATCGCTGGAGCTTGCATATTTTGTTAGCACCTTTATGATTGACAAAACCTTCTGGTTGCATCATATACAAATCTTCTTTAATAAATCCATTAAGGAATGCAATTTTGTTTATCCATTTGCCAGATTTCATAAAATGCGGCAATTGCTAACATGATTCGGACAGACTTAAGCATAGATACGAGTGAGAAACTCTCATCGTAGTCAACACCTTGAACTTGTCGAAAACCTTTTTGCGACAATTTTAACTTTGTAGATAGTAACACTACTATCAGCGTCCATCTTCCTCTTGAAGATCCATTTATTCTTAATGGCTTGCCGATTACCGAGCAAGTCCACCAAAGTCCATACTTTGTTCTCATATATTGATCATATCTCAGATTTCATGGCCTCAAACCATTTCGCGGAATCTGGGCTCATCATCGCTTCCTCATAGTTCGCAAGTTCGTCATGGTCTAGTAACATGACTTCCAGAACAGGATTACCGTACCACTCTGGTGCGGATCTCACTCTGGTTTACCTACGAGATTTGGTAGTAAGTTGATCTGAAGTTACATGATCATCATCATTAGCTTCCTCACTAATTGGTGTAGTAGTCACAGGAACAGATTTCTGTGATGAACTACTTTCCTATATGGGAGAAGGTACAATTACCTTATCAAGTTTCAACTTTCCTCCCACTCACTTCTTTCGAGAGAAACTCCTTCTCTAGAAAGTATCCATTCTTAGCAACAAATGTTTTGCCTTTGGATCTGTGATAGAAGGAGTATCCAACAGTTTCCCTTGGGTATTCTATGAAGACGCACTTCTTTGATTTGGGTTCGAGATTATCAGGTTGAAAACCCTTTTCATATAAGCATCGCAACTCCAAACTTTAAGAAACAACAGCTTAGTTTTACTGGTAAACCATAGTTCATACGGTGTCATCTCAACGGATTTAGATGGTGCCCTTTTAATGTGAATGCAACTGTCTTTAATGCATGACCCCAAAACGATAGTGGTAAATCGGTAAGAAACATCATAGATTGTACGATATCCAATAAAGTACGGTTATGACGTTCGGACACACCATTATGTTGTGGTGTTCCAGGTGGCATGAATTTGTGGAACTATTCCACATTATTTTAATTGAAGACCAAACTCGTAACTCAAATATTTGTCTCTGCGATCAGATCGTAGAAACCTTATTTTCTTGTCACGATGATTTTCCACTTCACTCTGAAATTCTTTGAACTTTTCAAATGTTTCAGACTTATGTTTCATCAAGTAGATATACCCATATCTGCTCAAATCATCTGTGAAGGTCAGAAAATAACGAAACCCGCCGCGAGCCTTAACACTCATCGGATCGCATACATCAGTATGTATTATTTCCAATAAGTCAGTTGCTCGCTCCACTGTTCCGGAGAACGGAGTCTTAGTCATCTTGCCCATGAGGCATGGTTCGCAAGCATCAAGTGATTCATAATCAAGTGATTCCAAAATCCCATCAGCATGGAGTTTCTTCATGCGCTTTACACCAATATGACCTAAACGGCAGTTCCACAAATAAGTTGCACTATCATTATTAACTTTGCATCTTTTGGTTTCAATATTATGAATATGTGTATCACTACGATCGAGATCCAATGAACCATTTTCATTGGGTGTGTAACCATATAAGGTTCTATTCATGTAAACAGAACAACAATTTATTCTCTTACTTAAATGAACAACCGTATTGCAATAAACACGATCAAATCATATTCATGCTCAACGCAAACACCAAATAACATTTATTTATGTTCAACACTAATCCCGAAAGTATAGGGAGTGTGCGATGATGATCATATCAATCTTGAAACTACTTTCAACACACATCGTCACTTCACCCTTAACTAGTTTCTGTTTATTCTGCAGCTCCCGTTTTGAGTTACTACTCTTAGCAACTGAACCAGTACCAACTACCGAGGGGTTGCTATAAACACTAGTAAAGTACACATCAATAACATGTATATCAAATATACCTTTGTTCACTTTGCCATCCTTCTTATCCGCCAAATACTTGGGGTAGTTCTGCTTCCAGTGACCAGTCCCTTTGCAGTAGAAGCACTTAGTCTCAGGCTTAGGTCCAGACTTGGGCTTCTTCACTTGAGCAGCAACTTGCTTGCCGTTCTTCTTGTAGTTCCCTTCTATCCCTTTGCCCTTTTTCTTGAAACTAGTGGTCTTGTTAACCATCAACACTTGATGTTCTTTCTTGATTTCTACCTTCATCGATTTCATCATCATGAAAAACTCGGGAATCATTTTCATCATCCCTTGCATACTATAGTTCATCACGAAGTTCTACTAACTTGGTGATGGTGACTAGAGAATTCTGTCAATCACTATCTTATCTGGAAGATTAACTCCCACTTGATTCAAGCGATTGTAGTACCCAGACAATCTGAGCACATGCTCACTAGTTGAGCGATTCTCCTCCATCTTTTAGCTATAAAACTTGTTGGAGACTTCATATCTCTCAACTCGGGTATTTGCTTGAAATACTAACTTCAACTCCTGGAACATATCATATGGTCCATGACGTTCAAAACGTCTTTGAAGTCCCGATTCTAAGCCGTTAAGCATGGTGCACTTAAACTATCAAGTAGTCATCATATTGAGCTAGCCAAACGTTCATAACGTCTGCATCTGCTCCTGCAATAGGTCTGTCACCTAGCGGTGCATTAAGGACATAATTCTTCTGTGCAGCAATGAGGATAAACCTCAGATCGCGGATCCAATCCGCATCATTGCTACTAACATTTTTCAACACAATTTTCTCTAGGAACATATCAAAATAAACATATGAAAGCAACAATGCGAGCTATTGATCTTACAACATAATTTGCAAAATACTACCAGGACTAAGTTCATGATAAATTTAAGTTCAATTAATCACATTACTTAAGAACTCCCACTTAGACAGACATCTCTCTAGTTATCTAAGTGATCACGTGATCCAAATCAACTAAACCATAACCGATCATCACGTGAGATGGAGTAGTTTTCAATGGTGAACATCACTATGTTGATCATATCTACTATATGATTCACGCTCGACCTTTCGGTCTCCGTGTTCCGGGGCCATATCTGCATATGCTAGGCTCGTCAAGTTTAACCCGACTATTCTGCGTGTGCAAAACTAGCTTGCACCCATTGTAGATGGACATAGAGCTTATCACACCCAATCCTCACGTGGTGTCTGGGCACGACGAACTTTGGCAACGGTGCATACTCAGGGAGAACACTTCTTGATAATTAGTGAGAGATCATCTTAAAATGCTACCGTCAATCAAAGCAAGATAAGATGCATAAAAGATAAACATCACATGCAATCAATATAAGTGATATGATATGGCCATCATCATCTTGTGCTTGTGATCTCCATCTTCGAAGCACTGTCATGATCACCATCGTCACCGGCGCGACACCTTGATCTCCATCGTAGCATCGTTGTCGTCTTGCCAATCTTATACTTCTAAGACTATCGCTACCGCTTAGTGATAAAGTAAAGCATTATAGGGCGATTGCATTGCATACAATAAAGCGACAACCATATGGCTCCTGCCAGTTGCCGATAACTCGGTTACAAAACATGATCATCTCATACAATAAAATTTAGCATCGTGTGTTGACCATATCACATCACAACATGCCCTGCAAAAACAAGTTAGACGTCCTCTACATTGTTGTTGCAAGTTTTACGTGGCTGCTACGGGCTGAGCAAGAACCGTTCTTACCTACGCATCAAAACCACAACGATAGTTTGTCAAGTTGGTGCTGTTTTAACCTTCGCAAGGACCGGGTGTAGCCACACTCGGTTCAACTAAAGTTGGAGAAACCTGTGTGCAAAGCACGGCGGTAGAACCAGTCTCGCGTAAGCGTACGCGTAATGTCGGTCCGGGCCGCTTCATCCAACAATACCGCCGAACCAAAGTATGACATGCTGGTAAGCAGTATGACTTATATCACCCACAATACCGCCGTGTGCATATAACATCAAATCATAAAACCTAGGCTCTGATGCCACTGTTGGCTAACGTAGTAATTTAAAAAAAATTCCTACGCACACGCAAGATCATGGTGATGCATAGCAACGAGAGGGGAGAGTGTTGTCTACGTACCCTCGTAGACCAAAGCGGAAGCGTTGACGCAACGTAGAGGAAGTACTCGTACGTCTTCCCGGTTCAACCGATCCAAGCACCGTTACTCCGGCACCTCCGAGTTCTTGACACACGTACAGCTCGATGACGCACCCCGAGCTCCGATCCAGCAAAGCTTCGGGGAGGAGTTCCGTCAGCACGACGGCGTGGTGACGATCTTGATGTTCAACTATCGCAGGACTTCGCCTAAGCACCGCTACAATATGATCGAGGTGTAATATCGTGGAGGGGGGCACCGCACACGGCTAAGGAACGGTCACGAAGATCAACTTGTGTGTCTATGGGGTGCCCCCTGCCCCCGTATATAAAGGAGTGGAGGAGGGGAGGGCCAGCCCTCTCTATGGCGCGCCCTAGGGGAGTCCTACTCCCGCCGGGAGTAGGATTCCCCCTTTCCTAGTCCAACTAGGAGTCCTTCCATGTAGTAGGAGTAGGAGACAAGGAAGGGGAAGAGAGAAGGGAAGGAAGGAGGGGGTGCGGCCCCTCCCCCTAGTCCAATTCGGACTAGGCCATGGGGGGGCGCGCGGCCTGCCCTAGGCAGCCTCTCTCTCTTTCCCGTATGGCCCAATAAGGCCCAATACTTCGCCCCGGCGAATTCCCGTAACTCTCTGGTACTCCGATAAATACCCGAATCACTCGGAACCTTTCCGAACTCCGAATATAGTCGTCCAATATATCGATCTTTACATCTCGGCCATTTTGAGACACCTCGTCATGTCCCCGATCTCATCCGGGACTCCGAACTCCTTCGGTACGTCAAAACTCATAAAATCATAATATAACTGTCATTAAAACCTTAAGCGTGCGGACCCTACGGTTTGAGAACAATGTAGACATGACCGAGACACGTCTCAGGTCAATAACCAATAGCGGAACCTGGATGCTCATATTGGCTCCCACATATTCTATGAAGATCTTTATCGGTCAGACCGCATAACAAAATACGTTGTTCCCTTTGTCATCGGTATGTTACTTGCCCGAGATTCGATCGTCGGTATCCAATACCTAGTTCAATCTCGTTACCGGCAAGTGTCTTTACTCGTTCCATAATACATCATCTCACAACTAACTCATTAGTTGCAATGCTTGCAAGGCTTAAGTGATGTGCATTACCGAGAGGGCCCAGAGATACCTCTCCGACATTCGGAGTGACAAATCCTAATCTCGAAATACGCCAACCCAACAAGTACCTTCAGAGACACCTATAGAGCACCTTTATAATCACCCAGTTACGTTGTGATGTTTGGTAGCACGCAAAGTGTTCCTCCGGTAAACGGGAGTTGCATAATCTCATAGTCAAAGGAACATGTATAGGTCATTAAGAAAGCAATAGCAACATACTAAACGATCGGGTGCTAAGCTAACTGAATGGGTCATGTCAATCACATCATTCTCCTAATGATGTGATCCCGTTAATCAAATGACAACTCATGTCTATGTCTAGGAAACATAATCATCTTTGATTAACGAGCTAGTCAAGTAGAGGCATACTAGTGACACTCTGTTTGTCTATGTATTCACACATGTATCATGTTTCCGATTAATACAATTCTAGCATGAATAATAAACAATTATCATGAAATAAGGAAATAAATAATAACTTTATTATTGCCTATAGGGCATATTTCCTTCAGTCTCCTTGCGGAAGTTCATCCACCACGGTTACCCGGCCCTGCATTGCCTGCTGCTTGTTTGCAACAAGAAATTCAGCTGTCTACAAATAAACTCAGCTAGGCTTGTAAGCATTGGCATTCGTTCCAACGAAGGAAAACTGATCATTAAGGATGCGCCTTGCCTCCGGAGACTGCTACATGATTCTGTAGATGCACAACTACAAGTAAAAGTTGTGTTCGCGCCTGTGTTGGACACACTGGGAAAAACTTCTGAATTTCCCTACGAAACAAATATCGTCATTGGTTCTACAGTTATTCAGGTACTGCCTCCGCATGTTACTTTGCTCTGCGTTATTCAAAAGCACTTGAGATTCACATCTACGAGCTAATAATATATCGTTATATGCTCAATGAAGGGTCTCTGCATAAGTAGCCTACACGCGGTGCTGGATTCTGTCAAGACCTTGTTTATCTCATAGACATGCTTTAATCTGGATGATATTGTTGACTTGCTGCGATGCTTTCAATGCTTGCAAAACTTGTTTATCGAGGTGATGATTTCACACATGTTGAAAGCCCACGCACAATACACATAATATACTGGCAATAACTGCTCAGTTTGCTCTTGATGTTTGTTTAGGGGGGAGGAAGGGATCAAAGAGGTATAACAAATGAATGTCGCCAAAAGCAGTTGGTGTTTCTCAATAATCACGACATTTGTTCGAGGACATTAACACTGGAAGACTATGAAGTCACAGATGCAAACACTGCATTTGTGACATTCTTTGTTCTCAATGCTAGGATGCTACTGACAATCAGGCTTAAGTTTGGCCTGCGCAGAGATTTCACTCGTGAATTTTACAAACGGAAAGAAGAGGCACTTCAGATGGACAAAAGGGCTTCTAATTGTGCCAAGCTTAAATTAACACCAACTTGCAAGCATATGCACATGGATTTAAAAAATACAAGTGTTGAATATCTGGATTTGCCAGATCCATTCAACTGTGGATGCTGAAAACAGGTCTGGAGAGATGTAGTTGCTATATTGAATGAGTGCATTGTGTAAACATGGTCAAACGATTCTCACTCAATTTGCACCATACTGTATGTAAGCTTTTTTTGAGGCAGTAAACTCATATTTTTAATAGTAGGGATATAAACGTTTATGCTTTCTGTTTTCAATATCGATCATATGTTTCTGGACCTAATGATAAAAGAAATCTGCTCGCACGGATGCTCAAAAATCAAACTAGTATCCTCTTGTTTATCTCAGTTATTTGCCATTAAATTCTGTCTTTTAAAAGCAACATGCGTCGACAGCAAACCTGCAACTGCAGCAACTGCGCCTCTCCAAAGGACGTCCGTGCACCCAACATGAAACGAACCGGCATCAAGAGGTTGTGAAAATCATACGTCAGTGCGACCGCGTCAATGAAAACATTTGGAATGCTGTGATAATCACATAAGGTCAGCAATGAACCTCGAATCACTTTTTAGATGCTGGGTTCCCATTCTCATTATCATATTGAACAAAACTCATGCATCTGAAGAATTCATCAATGCAAAAGATTACGTGCCCCTTTTAATTGCAGGCACCGTGTCCCTCCGAGAGGCCGTGCCAAAAATTAACAATTCAGAAAACACTAGCACGGTCTTGCGTCATTTCAGCATACACCCGTGCCTCTCTCAGTGAACAAGTAGCTTAAAATGTTGCGAGAACAGAGGCACTTCAGTGCATTTTCTCCTCGGAGAACTGTGCGCACCGTGGCTACAGTCCCCTGTCCCTCGGAGTGGCGGTGTCTTGCAAAAACAACTAGGAGAACACAAAAGACGTCTGTGCATCGTGCGCATGTACAACCATGCGCCAATTGTTTAAAGACCACGCGTCTGTCAATGAACATGTCACTGAGAACATTTAGAATAAAGAGGCCTTTCCGTGAGTCTCATTCTCATCCTTACATGATGATGCGCACCGTGGCTTCACGTCCCTGTCCCTCCAATAGACCGTGCTAGAGAAAAGTACTTTAGAAAAATAGAAGCATGGTCGTGCATCATGAGCGTGCCTTATGTGCATGTAAGTCCGTGCGTGTTGGTGTTGTCCGTGCGTGCCTCTATGCTCATAATAAGCCAATAGTCTTGTCTTTGCCACTGTACAGTAGACCCATGTCAGTGAGCATGCGCGAATTATAAGTGCCTGTTCTGTTTTGTGCCAACCCAGACTGCCCCCTCCCACTCACCCACTGTAGAGTTCATCATCTCTTCTCTCTCGATTCTCCCTCTAGATCTTGGGTTAGTCCATTTTCTCTTAACTTCTATGTGAATTTTTCTCAACGATCTGTTTTCCTCTCTGATGGTTTCGTCTCTCCGTGTTTGAAAGCGACACATCTACACTGTTATGTTGGCAGTTGCATGGAAAATCGTTGTGATCTAAACCAAATCCGTGTAGTACGAGGCCGAATCTGTACACGACCCATGCCTCTTAGGGGTGGGGTTGATTGGCAGTCGGTGTCTGTGCTTGAGAACGCTACGAGCTGCAGCAACCTGCGGCGTGCTAGTCCGAGGTGAGCGATGAACTTCGCCGAGGGAGGTTGATAGTTTAAATTGAAGCCCATTAGGTCTTGCAAACAACGGTGGTGGCCGGAAGTCCAAGGGAGTGGACAGACATTGAGCTCTATTGCTTAACCGGCCATAGTGTGCTAGAGATCAGCGTTTGGGGTGCTTTTGACTGGGATTCAGCGTCTGTGCTTGATGATAGCATTTGGGGTCCTGTGCGCTGGAGTCAAGGTTAACATTGATGGATCATCCGTTTCAAATACCACCTAGCCACACATGTTCTGGTGGTTGGGCGTCGGCGACGGTGGCGTATGGTTGCGGATGACGTTGTTGCTGGGTGCGGCTCTAACGAATTTACATATAATTTTAATGTTACAAACAATCCTTTGAGCCGCCTGTTGATAGACTATTGTTTCTCCTCTTTGCCTGTCTTGTCTTGAAATATACATTTGCTAAAGCTGCTTTTAAAACCAAGCAGCAGAAATCCTTTCACTGATTGACATTGACCACCAAAATTGTGAACTACTCAAAAAATAGTCAATACTGAATTGTAATGAATTAAGCAACCATTTTTGGAAAATAAAATATAATTTAATTAAATTCATATTTCCTCTGTTATTACATATCCCATATCTACTGTTCACCTTCTAATCAAAAGTTGTGCACATGTCTTTTTAGGAAATTGCTTGTGAACGACTATTTATGTAAATATGACGGTTTAGACGAATAGTTTTTCAAGATAATAAAATTTTCCTTGTGTTGAGAATTTCATATAACCGTTGTTTTGCAACGTATTCCAGGGGAAACCATGTGTTGTGAAATATGTACCAACTTCGGCTGCCCTGGATTGGAGTCAGGCGTTCTTCATAGCGCGATAACAGTGCAACTTCTTGGATGCTTCAAGACATGCATGGTAAGGAGAAATGTTTGCCACCCCATGCTTCCCATCACTTACTACCATATTGTTCACAGCGCGATAACAGTGCATCTTACTAGTGTATCTTTCTAATCAAGGAAATAGAAGTTTCTACCATATTGTTGGAATGGAATGCCTACATTTAAGCATTTAATGATATGTTTTCAATTTTTGATGTACCTTGTTTTATCAAATAGCAACCTATTGAAAACAATTGGTACATATATGATAAGAGCTATCTGTCTTGGTTATACATGTCGGTATTCAAGGATTCCTTCTTGCCGGTTTGAAGATTTTTTTCCTTGCGCAGTACGTGCCATGCTATTGCAGGCAGCAAGTCACTTCTTCAATCAATCAGTGGAAAGAGCAGGCATTTCAAGAAGAAGGAAAACAAAGGAATCCAGTACTGATCACAACCGAGGATCTGTCATATGAGGTCTGCATCACCGATGAACTTAATCAGTCAAAAATTCATGGACCTGGCTGGGAAAAGTTAATTAGTGACTACGATCTTCATTACTGATATCTAGTCATCATAAACCCGGATACTCGGAGTCTGTCCATTGAGGTAGATCTGAGACTCAGTGATTCTCGAGGAGGTCACAGGCCCCTTCCCAAACCATCACTAGGTAAGTACACCAACTTCCATCCTGTTTTATCAACTACATTTATTAGCATACTTTGGTGCTCCTACCCCTGTCCACTAAATGATACTTACAGTTAAAGTTATTTCGAAAACGTTTTATGCAATTCTGTGGATTATCATCCCAACTTGATCACATGCATTGAATTTAACCATTCTTTTTAAACTTAAATACCGAGTTCAACTGTATAAACAAATTTGTTTGAAAATGAGTTATTTTTTCCAAGCAGCTCTTGATTTTCTAAATGACTCGGAAAGGGAGTACATTGGGAAAATAGTGTTTGGTCGAGGCGTACGCCTCTCATACAAACAAATTGGACAGATGATATACTATGTGTTTGAGTCTGACGACTTCCCCACCATACCCTTTGTGCAGCGTCTAAATGTCACCAATGTCATAAATGGTCTCCTGGTTAGTCATTGAATATTTGTTTTGATCCATTGCCATGTTTATGTTTGCTATTTTCAATGTTTTATGTCCTTGTACATTGATTTTATCTAGTAATATCGGTACAATCTGCAGAGAATCCCGTCTGGCGTTGTGAGGCTTCTAAAGATGAACATGGGATATCTACCTCAAAACGGTGGAATCATCCCAACAGAGATGTATGATGCAATAGACACAAGCACAACGTACTCCATACGAACCGATGGCAGAATGGAGGTGACAGGTTTTTCAGATTTTTGCCCGGGAAGCTCAGCTAAGTGTTGGTTCAATTGTCCTTGTCACAATTGAAAAGCGGTGGCCAACACTGGGAAACATGAAATTGCTACGGATTATAATCAACGACCTTTCATGATAGATCATGGCCGGTGGCTATACTTCCTAGTTCAGTAATTTATGTCTATTTTTTGAACAGGCTGTACACACCAGTTTTGTTATTTATTTATGTCATGGTATGTAACTGAGCATATAATTATGTCGAAGAGGAGGGTGGTGAAAAATTCCTGTCAAAGAAGGTGAAACACTTACGTGGGTTACTTTATTTATCTCTGATAATAATAAAAGGATTCGCTGACTAATAATGGAGAATGAATGGCTGTGGTGAAGTATGTTTCAGAATAGTTTAGTGACATTGCTAGCTCCCCACATCAGTAGTATACATAATTTTCACTATGGCGCTCCACAGAATATCGTCATGCCAAGTAGTTTGTTGCGATGACCTCAAGCATACACCTCCTAAAAACCTAGCGCCTTCCCCTATGGCTCAGTCACCTTAAACATCCATGCCTTTACAAACTGCCACTTAAAACACTTGACAGAACACGCGCACGGATTGTCGTCCATGCAATCACATAGCTTCATGTCTGTGCCTCACGTAGCATCGTACATGTGCCTCTAGCTGTGCTTCTCGCTGTATAATTGTGTTTCGCAGCTGCATGCCCACGCCCCTCGTTTCTTCTCGTTGTTTCTGCCCATCTCGTACTTGCCACTATTTCGGACATGATCGTGCATGTTCTGTCGGCACATTCATGCCTCCCACAGTTCATTGAAAAACATACCGGAAAATAGTAACAGACGCCTATTGTCAATCCTCACGTCACGTACATTCGACGTTCATTCCTTTGTCAAAGAATAACATATAAGTGTAAAACGATTCTTGCTACACTTGTAAAACCCGAAATGCCCTGGATAAATGTCGAATCCCACCTTGCGGTAAAACCATGTAGACCGGTGCTTCTCAGAAACACATCTGTGACTTTTTGCGCATGTAGTTGAGTGCACAACTATTTGTTCCTGCCCTTGCCTCACGTAGCACCATAGCACGAATTGACACCCGTGTAATCACATAACTTCATCTCTGTGCCTCACGCAGGACCGTATCTATGCCTCTAGTTGCGCATCTTGTTGTATAAGTGCACCTTGCAGCTGCATGTCCACGCCCCTCGTTGCTTCTGGTTCTTTCTGTCCATCTCGTAGCGTCAGTTGCAACACAGACACACAACAGTGCCTCTGATAAAGCACAACACTTATACAACAAGAGTGCAAAAATTTAACATTTGACAGCAAACTGAATGTATTACTGAAAACAATTGCCATGACCAGTGACTGTACCACGCCCGTGTGTCTGAGAGTTAAACTAGCCACCTCAAGCATGCTTCTCTTGGTCAGAGACTTTCCCACGAGATAAATTGTAAAAGTTAACATTTGACAGCAAACTACGCAAGACAACGATCATCTCCCTGACTTGCTGGAGATTCGACAGTTGTTAAAAACATAACTACTAATTTTATTTTAATTTTTTACAAAGAAAAACCATGATAAAAAACCCAGGATGTGCACAACCGCACCGTCAGGGAGAGGAAACCACGATCCAGAACCCATGATGTGCACAACCGCATCGACAGTGAGATCATGTACTCCTTTGCTGCTTCCCCGCCCTTTAATTTAGACTTCCGCTGCGGACTTGTCTTCCACAAACAAAAGAAATCACCATTGCGCTCCCCACTCACTGTTCCCCATGAAATACGAAGTTGCAGGAGGACGAACTACTCCAGGCCATGGGATTCACCAAGGAATTCGAGGTGCAGGCCCATGACAACACCAAGTTGCAAGGGATCGACACCAACGAGTTGCACAAGGCGGCCACGATCATCGAGCAATACAAGCGACACCTCGAATTCGAGCGCCACAAGATCATCGGAGTAGATGTGGAGTACACCAACAACGTTGGCGAAGATCAGAAACCAGCCCTCGTCCAGCTCTCCGTTGGCAAGGATCATCCGGTGCTGCTCTTTCAACTGAGCGCCGCCGACAAGAACTGCACTAGGTTCGACAACTTCCTCGCCGACCCCAGGTACACGTTTGCTGGCTTCTCCATCGACGGCGACATAGAAATGCTCGGCCGCGTCGGACTGGAGATCACCCACTTCGTCGACATCTAGAAGGAATGGAGGGTGCCTTAAGTTACCAAGCCTCTGGACTCCCTTGGCGATGTCTCAGGCATCCTTGTCCACGACTACTACAATGACATGAAGAAGAAGATCACCAACGCAGAGCACCAGCACTGGGCGCGCATGCCCCTGTCCGTGCGGCACATCGAGTACGCGGCAAAATATGCTTACACTGCGTACGAGATATGGAGCCGCCTCACCACCATCTAGGAAGGGCTCCGCCGGGCAAAACTTGAGAAGGAGCAGTTGAGGAAGCGCGCAAGGTCTTGGGGTTACTACGACTACTGAAGCAGGTGGTACCGGCCAAGAAAAGTATCGAGAAAATTGCTCATGCCATTCTAGATTTTTCGTTAGATTTGCTTTCTCTCAAGACTACCGTTTGCTTGTTCTAAATTTAGATTTGCTTGTGTCACAGTTAACCTTGTAGTTTGCTTCCAGTTTACATATGTTCTGAACAAGTTTATTTCCAGTGCAACGTTAAAGTTTTCTATTATTAGAATATATTAGCGTGAACTGAAAATATAATCATAGTACTGATGCTATACGATTAGCGTAACACACATGCACCAGTACCTTTGTGGATGCAGCGTCGAAATGCAGGGACAACAATTACAAAATGCTACTGAAAGCAGTGCACAATGTTCTAACAAACCATTGCACACACAATATTAAAAATCATTCGTATGCAACACTTTAGAAAAACATTTTGAATACAGAGGTAGTTAGGTGTGTATTCTCCTTGGCACATTGTTTACGCCCGTGACCTCAAAGAAGAACATTGCAGAGGCACGGTTGTCCGTTAATAACACCAACTACTTAAAACACCCACGAAGGCACTTCCGTGCCTCCACTCCTATGGGGATCGTCCGTAAATTGGCTTCAGGTCCGTTAATGAGGCCGAATGCCTTCGAAGACACATGGAACTCATAGGCCATCGCCCCCGCAATGAAAACGTGCCAATGAAAGATTCTTGAAAATAGAGCCACACCTTCACATGCTTGCATCATGATCCTTCGCGTCTGTACCTCCTTTAGAATCATGTCCGTGCCTTACGGCCAGCTTCCGACGTATCGGGTCTACAAAGATTTGCTTCCTTCTTAATATGGGACGTGACTATCGTAGAGGCATAGGCTCCATCCTACACCTCCGTGCCTCGACAAGTACGACGGTCGTGCTTGTAACTGTGAAGCGTATAGGACACCTTAGGGACGACCTTGCAACTATTTTGGACATAACTGTGCCTGTTCCGTCAACACATTCATGCCTCTCAAATTTAATTGAAAAACATTTTGGAAAAACATTAACGGACGCCTATTGTCAATCCTCATGTCACGTACATTTGATGTACATTCCTTCCTCACACAAGTAATAGCCGTGCCTGTGCCACAGAACATATAAGTGAAAAACGATTCTTCTTACACTTGTAAAACCCGGAATGCCATGGATAAATTTCGAATCCCACCTTGCGGTAAAACCACGGAGGTCGATGCTTCTTAGAAACACATTTGTGGTTTTTTTTCGTATGTAGTTGAGTGCACGGCTATTTGTTCGTGCCCGTGCCTCACGTCGCAGCATAGCTCGAATTGACGTTCGCGCAATCACGTAGCTTAATCTCCGTGCTTGACATAGCATCGTATCTGTGCTTCTTGTTGCGCCTCTCGTTGTATGAGTGCTTCTTGCAGCTGCATTTCCATGCCACTCGTTGCTTCTCATTCTTTCTGTCCATCTGGTAGCGTCTGTTGCAACACGGACACACAACAGTGCCTCTGAAGAAACACAGCACTGCTCCTCCCGGTGAATGTATGAGGAAAACAATTGCCACTCCCAATGAATGTACCACACCTGTGTGTCTGAGAGTTAAACCAGCCACTTCAACCATGCTTCTCTTGGTCAGAGACTTGTGCCTCTACATACTGCCCCTGCATGCCTCACTAGATAAATTGTATAAGTTAACATTTGACACCAAACCACGCAAGACAACGATCATCTCCACGACTTGCTGGAGATACGATGGTTGTTAAAAACATAACTGTTGATTTTATTTTTATTTTTCATAAAGAAAAACCACGATCCAAAACCCATGATGTGCACAACCGCATCGACAGTGAGATCGTGCACTCCTTTGCCGCTTCCCCGCCCTTAAATTTAGACTTCCGCTGTGTACTTGTCTCCCACAAACAACAGAAATCGCCATTGGGCTCCCACTCACTGTTCCCCACGAAATACCAGGTTGCATGAGGACGAACTACTCCAGGCCATGGGATTCACCAAGGAATTCAAGGTGCAGGCCCACGGCAACACCAAGTTGCAAGTGATCCACACCAACGAGTTGCACAAGGCGGCCACCGTCATCGAGCAGTACGAACGACATCTCGAATTCGAGCGCCACAAGATCGTCGGAGTTGATGTGGAGTACACCAACGATGTTGGCGAAGATCAGAAACCAGCCCTCGTCCAGCTCTCCATCGGCAAGGATCATCCGGTGCTACTCTTTCAACTGAGCGCCGCCGACAAGAACTGCACCAGGTTCGACAACTTCCTCACCGACACCAGGTACATGTTTGTTGGCTTCTCCATCGACGGTGACATAGAGATGCTCGGCCGCATCGGATTGCAGATCGCCCACTTCGTCGACATCCAGAAAGAATGGATGGTGCCTACAGCTACAAAGCCTCTAGACTCCCTTGGGGACGCCTCAGGCATCCTTGTCCACGATGTAGAGCTCACCAACGCAGAGCAGCAGCGCTGGGCGCGCATGCCCCTGTCCATGAGGCACATCGGGTATGCGGCAAAGGACACTTACGCTGCGTACAAGATATGGAGCCGCCTCACCATCATCCAGGAAGGGCTTCGCCAGGAAAAACTCGCCAAGGAGTAGACCAGGAAGCACGCTAGGTCCTGTGGCGACTACGACTACTAGAGTAGGTGGTCCCGGCCAACAAAAGTATCTAGAACATTGCTCAAGCCATTCTCGATTTCTCATTAGATTTGCTTTCTCTCAAGACTGCCATTTTCTTGTTATAAATTTAGGTTTGCACTACAGGAATCAACAACTTTGCCGTTTGCCACGGCGGACGGAAAAGGCATGAATGGCGGACGGCAAAGGCCTTTGCCGTCAGCCGCGGACGGCAAAAGGCTCCAGCAAAGTAGGCTACGGTAAACAGCTACTTTGCCGTCTGCTTCCTGGCGGCTGACGGCAAAGGCCCTTTGCCGTCTGCGGCAGACGACAAAGAGAGCGGACGGCAATAATTGCGCTGTTAGTCCGTTAAGTGGCTAACGGCAGGCCTTTGCCGTCCGCCGCTGACGGCAAAATTTCTAGTGTCTTTGCCGTCCGACGTATGATGTCATCTACACGTCACTACATGGCAGGTTCTTCTTCCTCTTTTTCCTTTTCTTCCTTTTTTCCTTCTTCTTCTTCTTCTTCTTCTTCTTGCTCCTTTCCTTTTTCCTCTTCTTCTTCTCCTCCTCTCCTCTTTTTTCTTCTTCTTCTTCCTCCTTTCCTTTTTCCTCTTCTTCTTCTCCTCCTCTCCTCTTTTTTTTTCTTCTTCTTCTTCCTCTTCTTCTTTTTTCTTCTCCTCCTCCTCTTCTTCTTCTTCTCCTGATCTCCTCTTTTTCTCTTTTTCTTCTTTGCTAAAACTAAACTAAACCTAAA